>NC_029788.2:10784675-10805847 GCF_000816755.2 Arachis ipaensis
ATTAGATTTCAATTTTTATTCAATATTTGTTTTAGTTTAAAATTTTTTTTAGCAAATTAAATTTTAAAAAAAATAATAACAATTGAAAAGACAGAGAGAAATGGAATAAGCAAGTAATAATAAGGGCAATTCACGTCGTTAAACCAAATGCATACCAATATTACTTGAATGTCCCAAGCTAAAAAATGCAACGTCAACATCTCAAAGCACATTTTTAAATAAATCGAATTAGGTGAAAAATATTGCTGAACAAAAATCGAATCAAGTGGATCCGATTTAAATGCATGGTTAAAATGGTAGCAAATCGAATGGATTTGTTTTGATTTATAAATAAGAGTAAATCGAATTCAATAGATTCGATTTAGCTAACTAGAAAAATGCCCACGGTAATTCGAAATCAATGAATTCAATTTGATGAATTTGTAAATCGACACCCATTGTTTGGATTTACTAGTTGTTTCCGTGTCCCATAATTCGATTTATACATTATTAACTTTTTTTTTTCTATTTTATCACTGTTTCACATACAATTTTCATAAGTATACTTTATTCTTTATCTATTATTTCGTCAGAGTGTATTGAATGTTCATCATGTACATATCATTTATATAAGTACTTAAAATAAAAAAATTAAATTAAAAGTATAATTTAGACTTTAAAATAAGTTAAACAATATTTATACACAATTACATAACGATTAATTTAGTATTTAATTTTTGATATATATATAATATTTTTACTAAAAATATGAGTACTAATAGTACAAGAATATTAAAAATCTCTAAAATAAGGAGTACACAAAATACTAAAAATTTATAATAATAAAAGCTCAAAAGTATTAAAAATAAGAAAAAAATGAAAAATTCATAATAAATCGATTTATACATAGTACTGGCTAATGATAAATTCATAATGCAATTTGATGAAAATATTATATATAAAATATAAAGATGTAAATGATGGACATTTAATACAATTTGATGAAATAATAAATAAAAAAGAAAAGTATACTTATGAAAATTGTATGCGAAACAGTGATAAAATAGAAAAAAAATCGTCAGTAATGTATAAATTGAATTATGGGAGATGAAAACAACTAGTAAATCGAAACAATTGGTGTCAATTTACAAAATTATCAAATCAAATCCATTAGTTTTGAATTACCTTGGGCGTTTTTTTAGTTGGCTAAATCGAATCTATTGAATTCGATTTACTCTTACTTATAAATAGAAGTAAATTTATTTTTGCTACCATTTTAACCATGCACTTAAATCGAATCCACTTGATTTGATTTTTGTTTAGCAACGTTTTTTTACCTAATTCGAATTTACTTCGTGTTTCAATAAATCGAATTTAATCAATTTGATTTATATAGAAATTAGCTTTGGGACTTTGGACATCCAGGTAATATTGGTATGCATTTGGTTTAATGAGATGAATTGCCCTAATAATAATATTAAAAAAGGTGTTTGCTACCGTACGATGATAAATTCATATGTACCGATACGTTTAAAATATGGACAAATAATAACAATCTACGTGGGATTTATTTTCCACATCAACATTTAATTTTTGTTTTTTTAAATATATATTATATCACCACTTTTACTAATACACCCATTTAATAATTAAATGGGTGTATTAGTAAAAGTGGTGATATAATATATTTAAAAAAACAAAAATTAAATGTTGATGTGAAAAATAAATTATACGTGGCTTGTTATTATTTGTCTATATTTTAAATGTATCGGTACGTATGAATTTATCATCGTACCGTAGCAAACACCTTAAAAAAAACAGTCATGCTAAACATACAAGTCTTTTTGGTTTACAAGTCTTACAAGTTGGGCCAAACCCAACAGAAGCTACACTCACCCACAAAAGCGTGTTAACACGCACATCACGTTTCCAAAGCGCTCCCTCGCCATTAAGAACGACTCTTCTTCTTCTTCCTCGATAAAAATCATAACTGTCATTTTTTCTTCGCGTTTCTCCTCCTCCTCCTCCTCCTCTTCTTCCTTCTTCTTCTCCTCTTTCTTTGTGTTTCTCATCATTTTTCTTTGCGTGTTTCATCTTCATCATCATGTTTCTCCTCCTTATTCTTTTGATTTTGTAACATTATGTATTTTTTTCTTTTTTGTTTAATTTTTTCCTCCAAAAAATAATTATGAGAATATGAAATAAGAAGATGAAGAAGAACAACAGAAGATGGGGAGGAGGAAGATGAAGAGTTCTAAATTATGCAGAACTTATCAGAATAAAAATACACCCAAATATTTTCGTTTTATACCCAAATTTGCTGCAAATACAGAAATGAGTTATGTTATATGTACACTAAAATCAACCACCAAAGTCAGCCACCAGTATAAAATACATACTGGAATATAAATAATACATTGAAAATAAATTAAAGCACACATATATTTATACACAAATACATTGGTGGTTGATTTTAGTGGCTGATTTTAGTGTACAAATAGCATTTTTATACAGAAAAATATTTTCTCTAATGCTGCATTTTTTTCTTCTTCTTCTTTTCCTTATTTCTTTCTTTCTTTTAGTTAAATGAATGTAAGTTCATCCTCTTCCAAGTAATTTTGTAGCATTATGTGTTTCTTCTTTTTCTTTATTTGATTTTTTTATTTTTATTTTTATTAAGAGAGTAAAACAAAAAGAAACTTGAGAAGGTAAAATAAAAAGAAAAAGATGAATAAGAAAAAAAAGAAGAAGAAGATGGTGATAATGATGAAAAAAAAAGAACCAGCAGAAGATGAGGAAGATGAAGAAGAAAAGTTCTGAATTATGCAGAACTTATCAGAATAAAAATACACTAAAAATTTCTTAAAATACACCCAAATATCTTCGTTTTACACCCAAATTTGCTGTAAATACAGAAATGAGTTATGTTACGTGTACACTAAAATCAGCCACAAAAGTCAGCTATCAGTATAAAATACATATTGGAATACAAATATACATTGAAAATAAATCAAACCACACATGTATTTATACACAAATACATTAGTGGCTGATTTTAATGGTTGATTTTAGTGTACAAATAGCATTTTTGTATAGAAAAATGTTTCCTCTGATGCTGTATTTTTGTCTTCTTCTTTTCCTTATTTCTTTCTTTCTTTTAGTTAAATGAATGTAAATTCATCATTTTCCAAGTAATTTTGGAGCATTATGTATTTCTTCTTCTTCTTTGTTTGATTTTTTGTTTTTATTCTTGTCAAGAGAGTAAAACAAGAAGAAACTTGAGAAGGTAAAACAAAAAAAAATGAATAAGAAATAAAGAAGAAGAAGATGGTGATGATGATGAAAAAAAAAGAAGCAACAGAAGATGAGGAGGAGGAAGAGAAAGAGTTCTAAATTATGCAGAACTTATAAGAATAAAACTACACCCAAAATTCCTTAAAATACACTCAAATATCTTCGTGTTACATCCAAATATCTTCGTTTTACACCCAAATTTGTTACAAATACAGAAATGAGTTATGCTACGTGTACACTAAAATTAGCCACCAAAGTCAGCCACCAGTATAAAATACATACTGTAATACAAATATACATTGAAATAAATTAAACCACACATGTATTTATACACAAATACATTGGTGGTTGGTTTTATTAGTAGTTGATTTTAGTGTACAAATAACATTTTTGTACATAAAAATGTTTCCTCTAATGCTACATTTTTCTTCTGAATTGAACCACACCTCAGCCACTTGATTGGATTTAAAACAATAAAAGGAGGAGAAGACTTGTAAAGACTTGTATGAGAAAAACGCTTGTATGTGGAGAATAAACTGCTTATCAATACCATAGAGGGGCTGCAAAATACACAAAAATACACCATATTAAAACAAGCATAAACTATAAAATGCAAATAGAACTATAAAACCATCATAAAAAATAACAAAAATCAGATTCATGAATCATCATTAAACAGAAACTAAAACAATTCACTAAGAGAATAAGACAATTCATCCTCAGTGAGATGAAAAGTTATAAACTATAAATATACCTAAACTTTCCTAAAATACACCAAAATATTCTTGATTTACACCTGAACGTCTGATATAAAATGCAAAAAATTCATCAGAACTAGTACATTAGATTTAATTCAAACAAGGAATAATAAACAGCAAATTTCACAGACAAGGTTCACGCATTATTCAACTATACAATTATAAACTACTAACTGGATTCAAATTCAAATTCAATTATTAACTGGAATTAAACCACACCTCAGAAACTTCATTGGATTCAAATTCAAAATCTACTTCGCTCTGGTTCAGCTGATAATCTGAAGTTGAATTATCCATTATCTTCAAAACGATTTCAGAGCTTAATTTCAGAAACAATGGAAAACGAGAAAAACGAAGAAAGAGAACAGAGAGAGAACTTACGTAAACGGCAAAGGAGAAGGGAGAGAGAAACACACGAAAGAGATCGAAGAGAGAAGACAAGAAAACGCAGAAGGAATTCAAAAAAGGAAACGAAAATCCTTTCAAAAAAGGAAGTTATATATTTGTGCATTAATTAATTGAAAAATCTGTTAAGGAGGTGCGTGAAACATACATGCCATAAGAAGCAAGTTTTACGGATTAGGAATTTTCAAGACTTGTACTTATATAGTGAAAAGGCTTGTATGTAGAGATTAATCCTAAAAAAAAATACATTAAGATATTAAGATTAAACCAGAGATCCCACAAATCAATTTTTAATTATCTAGTTCTATCACATATGTTAAACAATAACAAAAATTATAAAATCTAAAAATTTTAAATTTAAAATAACTACTATATTTTTAAGTAAGATTAAAAAAATTAAAATATTAAATATATAATTAATAATAGTTTGATAAAATTATTTATATAAAAAAATTTTACTATAAAAGGATTAATTTCATTCATTTTTAAAATTTTAAGGATGAAAATGATTTAGGTGTATAATTTCAGAAATTAATTTGATTTTAAATAAATTTATGATGTATCAGATAACTTGTGGTATGTCACATGTCATTAACCTGATACATTGCCAATTATTTTGTGACACGTGACATTAATCTATTACGTCATGTCACATGACACTTAACATGACATATCATCATCCAACTAACGAAATGACTAATTTAATTTATATTTTATCTTTTAATGACTAATATAATTAATTTAATCTTTTAAAAATTAATTTAAAAAATGAATTATTTTTCATAGATAAATTTAACTATTAACCCGTTTAGATAACCTTTTTTTTTTTTAAAAAAAATAACCATGCAGGAAATTTACTAGGGAGATAATTAAATAAAGGCAACTACTCCCATAAAGATGTTAAAAGTATATTCTCATGATGATCCTTGTTTAAAAAGTGTAACTTATTTGTTTAGCAACACTTTGAATAAAGGTAACACTTTTATTTTAAATAAAAATCAAGTCCTACAATCTATCATCCAATGAAATATTTTCACATGATAACATTCATAAAATCTTCATTCATAAAATCTTCATTGGAGTAGCCACCTTAGATAAATATGTGAATGTTGGTGTATTCTTCCAAACCATCTCAAAATTGGAGCGGCAAGTTACTTTATCATAGATGACCAACGGCAGGGTTTCGAAACAAGAAGGCACATGGAGCAGCAACATATTATTTTACAACAATGTAAATGAAAATTAATTCAATCAAAATGTCATCATTATTGTAAATGGGTGGAATAATCACATAAACTATCCAAGTTGCATATTCCATGCTTTCATTCAGAAGACCCAATACCTGATACTACGAATATAACTGGCTACATTGATGATCCATAAAACACCAGTAACTAATGCCTTAACAACAACAATAATAATATAATCGTGGGACTAGACACCAGGGGCACGTGTCATCCACAGGACCATCTCTCTACATCTATAAAATGTTGCATCTTTACAGTACAATTCACCTTTCTTTTTTCCCGGGAAAATCCTTGCTGGGAAAATTATCCCGTTTTTCTTTTCTTTCTTTTCTCAGAATGATGTTTGAAAGAAGCTCTCCTGCGAGGTGCTTTGTGACGCCACCGCAGCCACAGCCGTCGTGGACGACAAGGCATTCTTCTTCTTCTTCTTCGCGTTCTCCGAACATGGCACTGTCAGAGTCAGAGAGTAAAACATCATCACCATCAGTAGCAGCATCTTCTTATCCTCAGAACAAAGATGATCTTTTTCACGTGATTCACAAAGTCCCTGCTGGGGACTCACCTTACGTGAAGGCTAAGCAAGTTCAGGTAAATTGACAGGGTTTTTTTTTTTTTTTTTAAGTTTCATTTCCCGTTTTCTTTCTTTTTTGAAATTAGAGAGATGTATTAGAGCTAAGGAATACTTGCAATTGGGGACAGAAGAAGGCATTAAAAATGATTACCTAGGGGTCAATAAGTTTGATTGGAAGAATGCTAATGAAGTGTTTGATGATTTGTTTCTATCAGTTAATTTTGTTTCATGGAGTTTCTGAGATAAAAATGAGTTATAATCCTTGATTTGCAGTTGGTGGATAGGGATCCAGCTAGATCAATTTCCATGTTTTGGGCAGCAATCAATGCTGGAGATCGCGTTGAAAGTGCCTTGAAGGACATGGCCTTAGTTATGAAGCAGCTGAATAGGTCTGATGAGGCAATTGAAGCTATTAAATCGTTTCGCCATCTCTGCCTTCCTGAATCCCAAGAATCTCTTGATAACATCCTGGTTGAACTCTACAAGGTAAATCAGAACTCTTCCCCCTTTCTTTTTTGGGTGCTTTTATTATTCATTGGCTGAAGATAATATTCTACTGGATAAAATGTCAATGCAAGCTTTTCTTGGAAGAACCACACATGTCTTATAATGGATATGCTTTTGTTAAATAACTCTTTGGATGCTTCTCTTAACTGATGAATACGCATTTCTTGGAATTACCATATACTTTTCCTTGTTGTTTAGTTCTGTGCATAATTTGGACACAGGCATAAAGCAATATGGCGAATTATTTTCAGACCAATATGTTGTAAGCTAACATTTGTGTTGGATGAATTTCTCTGCATCTTGCATTTAATAGATTTGGTTATGTTGGTACAGAGGTCAGGGAGAGTTGATGAAGAGATTGCCATGCTCCATCACAAGTTGAAGCAAATTGAAGATGGTATCACTTTTGTGGGAAGGTCAACAAAACAGGCAAGATCTCAGGGGAGGAAGATCCAAATAACTGCAGAGCAAGAGATATCAAGGTGCATTTTGTTTTTAAACATGCTGTTTCTTCATTTTGTTTATGTAGTTTATAGAGGCCTTACACCTGACTATGAATCTCTCTTAATGTAGGATACTAGGGAACTTGGCCTGGGCTTACTTGCAGAGAGGTGACTATAAGATCGCCGAAGAACATTATCGGTTAGCTCTTAAAGATGGACTTGAAACTGCCTTTATACTCTTCTTTTTTTTCCTTTGAAGATAAAAGAAATGATTTCCATATTTGTTTCTGCAGAAAAGCACTGTCTTTTGAGGTTGACAGGAACAAGCAATGCAACTTGGCAATCTGTTTGATGCAGATGAACAAGATTACAGAAGCAAAATTTCTGCTTCAGGCAGTGACAACTGCCACAAAAAACAGGAAGATGGATGATTCTTTCGTCAAATCATACGAACGTGCCACACAAATGCTGAGTGAGATGGGGTCTTTGTCGTCATCAGCAAGGAATGTATCACAGTGTTCTCCACAAAATGGTCCTGTTGATGAACCGAAGAAGGCTCCAAATATCGGAAACTTGGGTGGGAGGAATTGGGAAGTGGCTGAATGTAAGACAGAAAATTGGTCTTCAACATCTGAGGTGGAGGCATCTAATGCCAGGAGGAGGTTGTATGAGTCTCCACCAGATCCTGCAAAAAGAGACCAAAAGGTCCCTTACAATAAGCCGAAAAGATGTTCGTGGGGATTCAGTAATAATGGATATCAAAGGGAGACTTGGGGAGATTTCCATTCAGATCATAGATCTTCATTTGGTAGTCCAAATGATTTGTCTGCACCTCCCAATGGAAAGTGGAGAGCAGGGACATTGGATAATCCTCCTGCAGATGGCAGTAACCAGAGATCTAAACCATCAGAATCGCCTCTCGTGGGTTTGAATGGCGATTTGGCAAATGTCACAGGCAAAAGTCAGGATTCTGAAATCTCTTCTGCTGCTGAGAAATCTGTTACAAATGTAAAAACCATAGAGAAGAAGAGCTGGGCCGACATAGCCGAAGAAGAAGAAAATGAAGAGCAAGATGATTTATTCAGTGGAGCATATGCAAATTATGGTGGTAAGGATAGTGGAGAGGTCAATGATGAGAATGCTAACTCAAACATTCTCTGTCAACAACAACCACCTGGGAATGGCATGTTGTCAAGGAATCCAACCGTGAGGCGGTCTTTGTGTTTCAATCCTGAACAAAGACCAGAATCAGCAAGCAAGACTTCAGCTTCGGCTTCAAACTCGGAAAGCCGAAGAATGCCTGCAATTCAAAGTGATTCTTCATTTACAAGGAGAAACAGATTGCAGGTTTTTCAGGACATCACTCTTCAGCCAGAAACCCCATGAGAGGCCATGAATTGAAACCAAAACTTTAAAATTTATTTCCATGGATAGAGGATTGTCAATATTTTGCATTGGTTTTGAGGCATTGTCCTATGATTGATTAGTTTAGCCTATTCTTTCATTTGTAACTAACAACCACCTTTGTATATAGATACTCATATATCCTTGTAACTCTAAAAAGTTACATCAGTTATCTAGAATCTGGAGGGAGTCACAATTTCTGCTACACAGTTGCGTTGAGTTTTGAAACAGTTAATAACTTTTGAATATGCTGAAAGGAACAATTTTTCAAAAAAATTATATATTTCTCTTTCCACATAAATCTGAATACAATAACTGTTTCTAAACATATATACTCTGTTCATTTCAATATTATGCAATTGATAAACTCAACCATCCAAATCCCATTGCCGTAGATGCAAATCTTTGTTCACAGAAGTGAAAATAAAATTCAACTTGATGTTAGTAACTAACTATTGGGATAACCCTTTCCTTTTGTACTCTTCCCTCTCTTCATGTGTCCCTTTGTATCTTATATGTCTCCATTTTTTCTCTTCAGAAAAAAAAATTCAACCTTGAGAAAGATGACAATGTCATTTATGCATACTTCATAGTACATAGGATCTTAGTATTTTCGTTTAAAAAGCAAACCTGTTACTTTACCTGAATTCAGAGATCTGTAACATGTTACCACAATAACATTAGTATTTCATTGACTAATATGTGGTGTCAATATATTAGTCAATTAGACAATTATAAACTAATATGAATTACTAAACTATTCCTTGAAAAATTATTGCATATGTTTACAAATAGAATTATAAACTAAATTATTTCTTCTTTTTTTTCGGGACGATGTTTATTTCTTACAAAAAGTTACAGACACAAAATGACAAAAGAAAATAAATATAAAAAAAAAAAAACAAAATTGCGTGTGATTCTCAGAACCCAGAGTCCACAGCCACATGAAACGAAGGCTCGAACTAACTTTCTCAGCCGCAAACCCAAACCCAAACTCACAGAGAGTGGTGTTCCAGTGATGATGATGATGATGATGAAGATAAACATACACTCTGCGATTTCAGCTTCCACCGACTGGAATTGCTCTTTGATTCGACCACACCGTAACAACACCCTTAGACCATTCAATTTTGCTCCCTCTTCTTCACTCTCTATGAATACTATTTCAAGTAACCGCATAACTTGCTCCTCCAATTCCCATTCCATCAAGACCTATCGCTTGTCGCAGCTCACAAACGATGAGGTTCTCGGACTCAAGACCCGGCCCCGCATCGATTTCTCCTCCATTTTCAGCGTGGTGGGTATTGGGTTTGCCCCACATTTGGTTTTTTGGTCACTCTTTTCAAATGGGGTTTGGCTTTTTGCCCTAAAGTTCCAGTTTTTATTTTTGCAGGTTAACCCCATTGTTCATGATGTTCAGAGAAGAGGGGATGCTGCAGTTAAAGAGTGAGTTTGGTGCTTCTTAAACTTTTTGTTTTACTGATCAGAAAAGGAATTCTTTGTTTTGTTATTTAATTTTGATTTGAAGTTTTAGATTTTTGTGTGTGCATTTTGAAACCTTCTTTTGAGTGTTATGTTTGTGGTTTTGTAGATATACTTCAAGGTTTGACAAAGTTGAATTGGATAAATTGGTTGAAATTGTGCCCGAGCTCCCAGACCCTGTGGTGTGTTGCATTTTTGGGACCTTACTATGATACTCTTGTTGCAAGTTCTATTTTAGTGGACATGTGATGCTTGTTTTGATGCTAACATATCCTTGTTTTTTGTCTTTTGTAGCTTGATCCTCATATTAAGGAAGCTTTTGATGTTGCCTATGGCAATATATATGCGTTTCATGCTGCTCAGAAGTCACCTGAGAGAAGCGTTGAGAACATGAAAGTATGTCAATGCTGATTCTGTGCTTCGTGCTTCCCTTGGGCAAATTCTTACTATGGCTATGTACAATTTGTGGCATAGTTTGGTTTTGTGAAATTACATGTTAAGTAGCTTCATGTACATTTAGGAGTAATAGTAAATAGCGCTAGATAGATCAATTGGATAGAATACTTTTGATGAATCCTTTTCCTTGATTAGTGTCTTGCATTCATTCTTTTAAGCGATATCGATTTTGTAGACGTACTTCATATCTTTCCATTATCATGCTTCCATGCTTGCCCCTTCTTGACTTTGTTTTGCCGCTTATTATTCGTGAGAGTCTTGAGTTTTGTTAAATATCTCAGGGAGTCCAATGCAAGAGAGTTGCAAGAAGTATTAATTCCGTGGGTCTTTATGTTCCAGGGGGAACCGCTGTGTTACCTTCAACAGCTTTGATGCTTGCAGTTGTAAGTTGAACTGATATTTTACTAGCTCCTACAATTCTTTGGTTTCCTATAGTTTTCATTTGAACATTAATGTTTATGTTCCTAAATTTAGCTTAGAGTCATTATTCTATATTACAGCCTGCACAAATTGCCGGATGTAAAACTATTGTTCTTGCAACACCTCCAACTCAGGATGGCAACATATGCAAGGTATTTTTTTTATGTTGTACGAAAAGTATAATCATTACGTTTTTCTTCTTCTAACCAACCCTTTTGTGCAGGAAGTGCTGTATTGTGCAAAGAAGGCCGGGGTGACTCACATTCTCAAAGCTGGAGGTGCTCAGGTTTGAAACATGATAATCAAAAGTTTCCTTGGGCAAATTCTTACTATGGCTATGTACAATTTGTGGCATAGTTTGGTTTTGTGAAATTACATGTTAAGTAGCTTCATGTACATTTAGGAGTAATAGTAAATAGCGCTAGATAGATCAATTGGATAGAATACTTTTGATGAATCCTTTTCCTTGATTAGTGTCTTGCATTCATTCTTTTAAGCGATATCGATTTTGTAGACGTACTTCATATCTTTCCATTATCATGCTTCCATGCTTGCCCCTTCTTGACTTTGTTTTGCCGCTTATTATTCGTGAGAGTCTTGAGTTTTGTTAAATATCTCAGGGAGTCCAATGCAAGAGAGTTGCAAGAAGTATTAATTCCGTGGGTCTTTATGTTCCAGGGGGAACCGCTGTGTTACCTTCAACAGCTTTGATGCTTGCAGTTGTAAGTTGAACTGATATTTTACTAGCTCCTACAATTCTTTGGTTTCCTATAGTTTTCATTTGAACATTAATGTTTATGTTCCTAAATTTAGCTTAGAGTCATTATTCTATATTACAGCCTGCACAAATTGCCGGATGTAAAACTATTGTTCTTGCAACACCTCCAACTCAGGATGGCAACATATGCAAGGTATTTTTTTTATGTTGTACGAAAAGTATAATCATTACGTTTTTCTTCTTCTAACCAACCCTTTTGTGCAGGAAGTGCTGTATTGTGCAAAGAAGGCCGGGGTGACTCACATTCTCAAAGCTGGAGGTGCTCAGGTTTGAAACATGATAATCAAAAGTTTTTCTGCCTACATAATTTGAATATATCATCCTCGTATTTATCTTTTTTGTTTATGTATCTACGTTGCATTTATTATCATGAATTAAACTAATGCTACTATTGCATTGGTTTCCATTATAGGCCATCTCTGCAATGGCTTGGGGAACAGAAACTTGTCCTAAGGTGTCTAACTTCTCATCAGAACTCTTCTCCTCCTATTTCACCGTTTAGTTAGTTTTTGTGTTTATCGGTATATCCAATTCTAACAAAATTACTAATTCATGATAGATATGGTGAAACTCATCCCCTAATCAGTCTAAATGCTTGAACTTCACATCCCTGTTGTATTAGTTGAATGTCTTGGTTTGTCTTATTTTGTCTTATTTTGTGGCAATGAATACATGGTGACCATAACTCTTGATGATATGTCAGAAGTAATTTATTCATATTTAAGCAGCAAAGCAGATACTAAATAGACATCGTAATCTGGTGATATAACAGTACTTAAATGTACCCATTTTCTTGAAAAAAAAAAAAGAAAGAGAAAAAAAAAAAGGAATCTAAGTACTTTGGAGTTGATATTTTTTTCCATCAATCTTTGACTCTACTTGTGGTGATACTCTTGTAGGTTGAAAAGATCTTTGGCCCTGGAAACCAATATGTTACAGCTGCAAAAATGATACTTCAAGTAAGCAATTAAAAAAAAAAAATCTCTGAATCTGCATCTGCTATTGTGTTTCATACTTTCAATCACAGAGCTTTTTTCTTCTCTCGTTTAATTTCAAAATCTTCTGCAGAACAGTGAGGCCATGGTTTCAATTGACATGCCAGCTGGTCCATCTGAAGTTTTGGTCATTGCAGATAAGCATGCAATTCCTTCTCATGTTGCTGCTGATTTGCTTTCCCAGGTTCAATGACTTTTTTAATATGCTCTTATTTCCAGATCTCTTGTGGTTTCTTTCTACATGACTCATTTCCTATGCACATAATTTATAATTTCCAGGCTGAGCATGGACCGGATAGTCAGGTTGTTCTTGTGACAGCTGGAGATGGTGTGGATCTGAACTCAATACAAGAGGAACTCAGCAAGCAGTGCAACAGTCTTCCTAGAGGAGAGTTTGCCTCGAAAGCTCTTGGCCACAGTTTTATCGTGCATGCACGTGACATGCTTGAGGTAAGTTTTTCTTTCTGTATAAGGATGATAATAACTGAACATAAGATAAAGAGAAAAACATTTTCTCTGGAATCAGTAAAAGTGATCACTAATTAGGTTTCCTTTTTGTATTTCCATACATGCACAGCAAATAGTGTTATGCCTAACCTAATCAAATACCCCATCCAAGTTTGGCCTTAAATTAGTTGGGGTAGATGAAGTTTGGCCTTAAATTACTGCTGTATTTATATCTGAATTCATCGATATCAAGCATTAAACAAAATTAAGTTTGTTTTTGCGTCTTTCAGGCTATCACCTTCTCAAACTTATATGCACCAGAGCATCTAATTATCAATGTGAAGGATGCTGACAAGTGGGAGAGTTTTATTGAGAATGCAGGTATCAGTCTTAAGTTCTCCTTTCTTGCTCTATTTATTTTATGTAAGGCGTGGAGGATTATTGGTTGGCCTTTGTGGCGGCTAGTCACGGATCTCTCACATCCCTTATTTTTGGAAGTATAGAAATTGCCTTAAAAATCGTCCTCAGGACATGTTTTTTGTGTCTCTATATTTTGGAATTACATAGATTATCTTAAAAGTTATCTTGAGGCAGGGATAATTTTTAGTTTTTGTTTCTTTCCCCTTCTCTAAACATTTTAGATCTTGATGAACCTTATTTTCACATCCCAGATCACAATTCAGGAATTATAGGTGTAAATAATGACTCTGATTTGCCTCTGCAGGTTCTGTGTTTTTGGGGCCGTGGACGCCTGAGAGTGTTGGTGATTATGCAAGCGGGACAAACCATGTCCTTCCAACTTATGGATATGCCCGGATGTATGGTGGCGTGTCACTGGACTCTTTCCTTAAATACATAACAGTGCAGTCTCTCACAGAGGAAGGTCTTAGAAGACTTGGACCATATGTGGCAACCATGGCTGAAGTTGAAGGTCTTGAAGCTCACAAGAGGGCTGTTACCCTAAGACTTCAGGACATAGAGGCCAGGAACGTTTCAAGATGAGATATGATTCATCTATTCTTAATTTGTTCCATTTCCGGAGCCATTTACTTGATGAGATTTACCTATACTTGTGTATCATTAACACATTAATAGCTGACAGTTGCAATCTCAAGTTTATATAACCCCTGAAGTTTTGTTATAATAGGAAATTTCTATGGCCCTGTTTTTAATTTTATTTCAATTGTTTTCTAACTAAAAATAAATAAAAAAATTACTTCTCTTATATTTAAGTTTTTAATTTTGATGCAATGTTAGTATAAAATTATTTTACACGTGCATCCAATCAAATAGCGTTACATTAACAAAAATAATTATCTTTTATATTGATTGTTTAAATAGTCATCCAAAAAAATAGTTGTGATTGTACTGATTTTGTAAAACGTTTCATACTGTCCGTACATTAAAATTAAATTCTCTATTTAATGCCAAAAGACTTTCTATCCAAATGTACTTATTGTGATTTAATTGTAAGTATAATATAAATGTAAAATTTTAGTAATAGGGACAAAGATAATATACGAAAATAATAAAAAAAAATAACATGTATATTTAGATATTCAAAATTTAAAACATATTAGTCATATTTTTAATAATTTAATTAACACATAAAAAATTATATTAATTTAAAAGTAGTTTTTCATTTCAATATTTTAAAAACATTGCATAATTTGTTTATCATTAATATTTAGTGTCTTGTTAGGCATTCCCTATCCATTAAATATATATTATATCAATTAAATTTCAAGAAAAATTATTAAATACTAGCTGATAGTCTTATTTATATTTTGAATAATCAGCTAATTAAATTATTATTATTATTTATTTCCTTTTAATATATATTCTATAGACATGACTGATTTTTTATATATTACGTAATATACTTGAAATAAAATTTGTATGAGAGCAAACACATTATTAAAATGAGAGCAATATATATACAGATATATACTTCCTACTTTTTTCTCTCAAATTCAATGGGGCAATTGCCCCCATACATTCATATGTGGATCCTGGTATAGTATTATTATAAACTACTATAGTCGAACAATAATTTATGTTGTTGAATGTTACTATTAGATTGACCTGAATAACTACATTAATTGTCGTTGTGGATGCTCATTGCAAAATTTTTTTCACTCTTCTTTGAAAATCACTCTTCACCATAGACCATAGTATTGATCTTCAAATATTTGAGTATTTGACCCATTCCCATGACCTGGTTACATAACATGGCCAAAATGGCATCTAGATAGACATTGACTCATTGACTCATTGCAAATTAGAAACGGGACCTTCCAAGTCTCGAGTCTCGACAACTTTACACACCTGTCCCTAAGTCTTGATTGGTGGCTGAATAATATTCTTCATTTCTATTCATACATGCTACCACTCTTCAAACTTGTGTCTATGTTTCATGAGAAGGGTAGATAACAATACACCATAGTAGAGTGAGACATGGCAGAGGTTGGTGAAAGAAAGAAACTGTCACATGGCCTCCTCTCGTGCTTCTTCTGTGGACATGGAATTACAAAAGAAGAACCGGTGCAATCAGCAGTATCTGACGAGGACGGAATCACAACAAGATCAAGCAGGACTTCGACGGCGGCAGCCGTGGATCACAACCTTCTTGGAAAGATCGCAGATGCATTTAAGGAGCTTGCAGAGGGGCAGCCGCCTCCAATAATGCAGAGGAGGCGGTGGAGGTTGCTGCTTTCTCCCGGGCATGTTCTTTCGTGGCTCCTCTTTTCGGTTTGGTTGGCTTCCATTTCAAGTTCATTGAGATGGATTATGTTACCAAGGTATTATTATTGTCATTACTTATTACTAATAAGTCTAGTTTTCATGCATATAGTGTAATAATGGAAAACCATATATGTGTACAACTTGAATTAGGTGAATGATCTAATGGAGGCATCCAAGTCATTCAAGACATTGGAATCAATGGTTGATGAGGATGTGAAAACCAATACGGTGAGAAAACAAGGTAGCCACTCGAGGAATCTATTGAAAATAAAACGTGGCCTTGACTTTCTCAGACTACTCTTCCACCAAATTCTACTTACAGAGTACGTACATACATACATACATACTCCTTTGCAATGATGATAGTGGAGATATTATTTTCTTTTATAAAAAATGATGATGATGGGTTGTGGAAATTGGTTTCCACTTTCCATGAACAAGATTGTAGATCCGTGATAGCGAGTATAATTGGTTTCCACTTTCCACTCTTTCTTGCTTTTACACTTCCTCATGGGGATAGAGTAGCATTATTATTCAGATCTTGGAACCTTTTGAAGCTATTGGTAGGTGGTAGCAATATTGCCGTGTTTGTCTTTTATATATATATTATATTATCTAATCTAGATGTAAGGGTATAGGGACAAGCTCCCACTATAATTTGAAATTTTGTTAAGTATTTTATTCAACTTTTAAAATTTAATATTTAATTTGGGAATTTTATATTAAAGGTGTTATAATGATCAATTTTTAAATTTAAATAAGATTAGTATTTTTTTTAAAAAAATTGACTTAAAAAAATATTATTTATCCATTGATGTTTTTTCTTTTAAAGTTAGTTTTAATTTTTCCTGTAATAATATATTAATTGAAAGAACTTTTTAAACTATAAATATCATCAAGACTTAATTGTATGGGATGTGAATTTTTAAATAATCATTTAGTGATATGTGTAGAAAAAAAATATTTTAATTGTATTGTTAAGAAAAAAATATTTAATTTTTTTAAAATATGAAACTTAAAAAAATAAAATTTTAAATTATATATTATTATTTAAATTATTATTTTAGTATTTTAATTTATTGATTAGATAATTTAAAGACTAATTATCTTATGTGACGGCTTCCCCTGCACTACTCCAATACATCGACAACATCTTTCTTTCAAGAGAATTGGGTATAGATTGGTGACCAAACTTACTGTATTCTGTTACTGTTTAAACTTTAAACAGAATGTGAATGTAATGCTTGCCTTAGAGTGCTCATTGATGCTTTGTAAGATGATAATTACATGCATAATTCCTTTGAATAATTCCTCTAAATGTAGTTTTGGATTCCTATTTACTGGGAAATTTTCTACAGAAAATGACTAGTGGCAAACTATTCTTGCTGTACTTTACACAACATCATTGTTGGTGCATAACTGCATAATGTGTATATCTCCCAAATTCTCACCCAACCGAATTATGAGAAAACAGAACAAAGTGTGGAAGCAAAAGAATAACTGCAACATCAACTTATCAAAGAATAAGGAAACAACTAACTTGAAACTGAATAATTAGCAGGAGAAAGAATATAAGGAAGGGGAATATTTCATTTCAGTTTCGTAGCTTTACATTTTGCAGAATACAACAGCATCCTAGAACAATGTGCAAAAAAGATATCCAGGGAAATGGATTCTAGATTTTCCCTATCATTATCGTTATTCTATACATGTAAGAAATGAAAATTTTATTTAAAAAGAGAAAATATTGGTTTGTCTTTGCCCCCCAAATTTTGTTTATCCTTGTATGAGCTTGGTATAGATACTATTATGAATCAAATTATCAGGATACACAAGAGATTAATAACAGAGAAGAGATACCTCTCATCACTGAATTCCCCCGATGCAGGAAAACTTGATTTCATAAATCAACATGATGTAGCTACGATTTCTTGAACATGTAGCTACTGCACTTGAAGCAGTACATCTGATTGGAACCAAGGTAGTTCACTTTCCATAATCATTTGGATTCTTTATGCCAGCAACACAACTATGGATTTAGCAGTGTTATAGCCCTGTGGACTCTTGGCCTGATATGGACATAAAACAACTACTTTGTCTATTGTGTCATCTTAAAGGGCTGACAACCCATCCTGTAATCGGGTTCTGCCTGCGAAATCTCAACTTGTTATGCCCGCCGCTTTGCAACCGTTCAAGCACCGCATATGTGATTGAATCCGGTGTCAATCCTTGCTGCTTAAGTTTTGCATAAAGGTCCACTGCCTCAGCAGTTCTCCCGCACCTTTCAAGACAATCGAGTAAAATATTATACGTGACCAAGTTAGGATAGCATCCCACTGCAAGCATCTCATCAAACAATTTACACGCCATGTCAACTTTATCCGTCTTGCCAAAACATTCAATCAGTGTACTATAAGTTACAACATCTGGATTCAATCCTTTCTCTTGCATTTCTCTAAACCTCATGTGAGCTTCATCAACATCCCCATTCTTTCCAAGGCAATTGATCAGAGAGTTATAGGTAACAACATCGGGCTTACAATTGCTACTCTCTAGTTCTTCAAACAATTTTACGGCAATGTCAACTTCCCCAGATCTACCAAAGCTGGAGATCAGAATATTGTATGTAAATAGGTTTCGGCGGGAAGGGTTAGGGATGCGGTTGTTGTAGTGGGAGAGGAGGATTTGGGTGGCTTTGCAGATGAGGTAGCGGCGGGGGAGAAACAATTTTCGGCAATGTCAACTTCCCCAGATCTACCAAAGCTGGAGATCAGAATATTGTATGTAAATAGGTTTCGGCGGGAAGGGTTAGGGATGCGGTTGTTGTAGTGGGAGAGGAGGATTTGGGTGGCTTTGCAGATGAGGTAGCGGCGGGGGAGTAGGTAGCCTCGGGGGTCGGAGGGGAGAGGCCGCGGAGGGGTCACTTCGGCGACGAGAGAGCGACCGGTTGGGGAGGTGGAGGTGATCTTGGCGGTGTACTTTGTGGCAAAGTGGCAGCGCGTGGGGAGGAGTGGGTGGTGGCAGCGGAGTGGGGTTCGGTTAGAATTTAGAAGAGAAGTTCAAAAGTGAAGCTCAATTAAGACCATTATTTCCGTTGAACAATTAAGAGTTAAGACCCTTTTATTTAAAAAATATTTTTTAAGCACAATACAATATGAGAATAAGAAAATTAACTCTTTCCTTTGTTTAAATAAGGGGTTATTAACGAAATTCATCCCTAAAATATCACTCATCTTTTAAATTGGTTTTTAAAAGATTAAATTAGTCATATTAATTTTTGAAAGATAACTTCGTCTATACTACACCTGCAGTACATAACTGATTTTAAACCAGGATAAAGGAGGAGGGTTGTGTTAGGCCTTCGACAGCTAATATAAAAACTTAGGTGAATCTTTCATGACATGAATCAAAGACATTATTGCGTTAAAGCTAGGTCATTGCCCAAAAGTAACACGCCTTATGGTTCGCATACAGTATCAAATGAGTAAGAGCCACTACATCGATACCCGAGTGTAGTATTAAATGAGCAAGCGTTCCCGCATTTTCGTGAACGGACAAGGGTAAATAAACTAGTTTATAAAAAAAAAGGTAAAGATAAAAGTTGGGGTGACAGAAGGTTGAGATTTGGGACATGGAACAAAGACACTCTAACAGAACAATCTATAGAGGTGGTGAATACCATGACAAGGAGGAAGATTAACATCATGTACCTACAAGAAACAAATGGGTCGGCGCAAAGGCTAGAGAGTTGGATACGTCCATATTCAAACTTTGATATACAGGAAATGTGAAGAATAGAAATTGAGTACGTATTATCGTGGATAAGCAGTGGAAGAAAGACGTAGTGGATGTCAAGAAGGTGGGTGATCGGATCATCTCTATCAAACTTGTAGTGGGAGGAGGTACTTTTCATGTGATTAGTGCCTATCCACTGCAAGTGAGTTCGGACGAGTAACATAAGATAAAGTTTTGGGAGGATCTAAAGAGTTTGGTTCAAGACATACTTTCAAGAGATAAGATTTTCTTAAGAGGACATTTAAATGGCCATGTTGGAAGAGAAAAGTGATTGGGTATGGAAGTATTCACGGAGGCCATAGTTTCGGGGTGGTCAATACCGAAAGTAAAATTATTTTGGACTTTTTCTCAACCTTTGACCTTTTTATCACAAATACATATTTTAAAAAGAGGGACGAATATCTTATAACCTATAGAATGACATGATAAGCTCTCAAATCGACTTTTTCTTGTTGAAGAGAGTCGACCGAAAATTTTGCATTAATTGTAAATTTATTCCGGGAGAGAGTTTAACAATACAACATAGGATACTCGTCATAAATTTTCGCGTTGAGTAAAAGTTGAGAAAAAGACATCATACAAGGACCCAAGGACGAGTGGTAGCAGATGAAAGGTGAAGAATAAAGAAGCTTACTAAGACCGATAGGAGAAGAGGCAAAGTGAAAAGGGGATTGAAGCATAGAGGAGATGTGGAGGGAGATGACAAAAATTATTAGAAGATTAGCAAAAGAAAGTTTTGGTAAATCTATAGAGATAGGACCAAGAGACAAGAAGTCTTAGCGGTGAAATGCGAGTGTACAAGAAAAGATAAAGGCAAAAATGGAGTGCTTTAAAGAGTGGTCTTTGTGCAACAATGCAGATAATTGAAAAAAATATAAGATGGCTAAGAAAGAGACAAAAGTAACTATTAGTGAAGTAAGAACAAGAGCATATGAAGGTCTCTACCAGTCTTTAGGCACGAAAGAAGGAGAAAAATATTATAGAATCATAAAGAGGCGTGAAAGAAGAACGAGAGACTTGGAACAGATTAAGCGCATAAAGAATAAAGACAGAAGGGTTTTAGCTCAAGATGAGAGGATTAATGAAAGGTGGAAGAGTTACTTCTATGAGTTATTTAATGAAGCACTGAAGACTCTTCCGAGTCTTGGTTGGTTATGTAGAAGGGAAGAAGATAAAAACTTTGACTACTATCGAAGGATTCGAGGCTTCGAGGTAAAAGAGGTTCTAAAGCAGATGCAAAATGACAAGACAATAGGACCCGATAATTGTAAGACCCAAAATTTTTAGAAAATCTTATTACGAGTTAATTTCAGGTTTATTTATTTATTAAGGAATTTATTTTTAGAAATTATTTTATAAAAATAATTAAATTTCAATTTTAATAATTAAAATAGAAATATTATTTAATTTTATAATTATCAAATTATTTTCTATAATTAAACTATA
>NC_029788.2:10806061-10814711 GCF_000816755.2 Arachis ipaensis
ATAAAATAATAAAAATTTTATAAATTTGATTTAAGTAATAGAGATTTTGGAATTTAATATTTTAAGTTTTATTAATAAAAATTAATTAATTATATTATTGTATATTTTAAATTAGAATACTTGATTAAAAGCCAATTAGTAAATAAGTAATAGTATTCTTAAAAGTAATTTTTAGAATTTATTTAGGTTTCAAATAAATATTTTATCTCCAAATCAAAAACCTTAACCCTAATTCCTAATTTGATTTTATCCTAAATTTCCAAATCATTTTAAACAAACAAATCCTAACCCCCTTAATCTAACCCTAACACTACCTTCACCTTTCCCTTTCAGCAGCAAAAGGCACACACTCTGAAACAGAAAGAAAGGAGAAATGGAAATAAGGAAAGGGATGAGAGCAGTGGGGATCCGAGAGAGAGAAAGAGAGCATCGGGGGAGGAGTTGTCCGCGTCGCCATTACGCGTCACCGCCGCCGAGCTTCGTCGCCGTCGCCACTGGAGCCGCCGTCGAAGCAGAGCCGTGGAGAGAGAGAGGGAGAGAGTCTGCGGGAAGAGGGAGGTCGTTCGTGTCCCACCACCGCTGTTGGAAGGAAGGCACCCTCGCCGATCTGCCCGCTGGCGTTTATGCATGCTGCTACTGCCATTTGAGTCGCGAACAGAGGACGCGCGTGAAGGAGTCACCACGGAGCTGCCGTCACTGCCGCGTTGCTGTGGTCGCCGTCATTATGCCCACGTTGCTGCGTCACCGGAGCTCCACGCCACCGCTGCCGCCGCTGGAAATCGACTCTGAAGCCTATGTTTGCTTGGTAAGCTCTAACCTTGCCTCAGATCTTCTTTGTCCGTTAAGTTGGTTATTACCGTGAGAGCTACCCGGAAACCCTATTGTTGCTATTTTATTATTTCATTGTAAGCTATCTCTATTTTCAATTCCATTGAATTCATTTCTATTTCCGATTCTATTGAATTTGAACTCTCTATTTTGTTGCAACCTTGGTTACTGCTGTGAGGATTACTAATATCGCTGTTACTGGAGTATCATTGGAATCAACGTCGCTATTAGCCCGGTTAATGCTGCCGCTAGGATGTATGCCCTGGTCTCTAGTTTGTGTTCTTCTGAGTACCAGAGCTGCTGCTTCATTCCCATATTTCAGTTGGTAAGATTGGTTTTGTTCTAAAACCAATATTCTGATTATTGCTCCTTTGATGATCTGTTCTATTTTGCCCTTGCATTTGCTTAAGCTTCTATTAAATTTCCTTCGAAAGTTGCTGTTGCTGCCACTAGAGTTGTGGGTGATGCCGCTGCCGTTCCGGTTGTGTTGGAATGACTATTGCTGCCACGAATTGGGGATAAAGGAAATTGTTACGTTAAATAATACGATTGCGACATCGAGGTAGGAGCGCTTTCCTTAAACTCATTTTAATTTCTGAGAATTGTTATAAATCGATATTAATGTGAAATGTATATCTTTGTGATTCCGTAAGTTTTATGGAAAGGTTTGAATTGTTTTGATCGATTGTAATTATTTGTGTGGTTGATTGATTGATTGTTTAAGAAGATTGAATAATTTGGGTTATGGATTGATTTTTGATAAATTGGTGGTTGCCGAATTGATTTTCTTGAGAATTGTAAATGTTTTGATAATGGAAATGAGTTTTGAGTTATTGAAAAGGATTTGATACATTGGATTTGGGTTGTTAATTTATCAAAAATGATTTTTAGAAAATTGAACATGGTTTGAGATATTGAAATTGGTTTGGTATTAGAGATGATATAAAGGAGTTTGAGGGATGGCTAGATGGGATCCGAAAAGGGTGGCAGAGTCCGAGTTTTACAAGAGATGCTGCCGAAATTTTATAAAAATTAGAGATTTTGTTTAGATGATTATTTAAAAAGATTTGGATTCAAAGGTTATATGGTTTGATTTTGAGTTATTAAGAAAATGAGTATGTTTTAAGTTTGATTCATTTAGAAAAAAAAATTATGTTTTGAATTGGAACTATTGATAAACAGAATGGGAGGTGTGATAATGAAGGATAATGATTGAGTATGATTGATGTATGATAATGAATGAGATGCGATTGAGAATGATGTGGATATTGATGAATTATAATTGAATTATTTATATGGCTTATGAATTTGAATTATCTGAGATACGAGTTTTTCTGGGTAAAGTACTGTGGCTTGCCACCACGTGTTCCAAGTTGAGATTCGATACTCTATTGATCCTACGACGTAAGGGTGACTGGGCACTTATAAATTCCCGGGAATGGTACCCCCATTGAGCGATTTGATATATATATGAGAAAAAGCTATGCATAGACTCATAGGGATGTGTGTCGGGGGACAGTCCAAGGGTTTAGCAAACCGGACTTGTCGGGTTGGCTTGATAACCGATAGATGAGACTCATTAGCCATAGGGCAGGCATGCATCATTTGCATTTGTATGCTTTGTTTGTGTTTGAACTTAATTTAGTTTGCCTAATTGTTAAACTGTTATTAACTGATATCTGATCTATTTGCTGTAACTGCTATCTATATCTGTGCTTTCCTTGCTTGTTTTGCCTTGTTTGTTCTGATGTGGTACTTTCGAGATTATTGGTGATGAGATGATGATTGTGTTAATTGATCATGTGATAGGTTGAAAGTTGTGATTGGTTTCTGATTGAGTTATTAGTAAAGTATGAAAAATTAAGCTGGTTCAGCATAGACTTAATGAACCTATGCTTATAGGGAGGATAATTTTCAGCATAAAAATGTTGAAAAATAAATGGTTTTTGCTGAAAAATTTGTTTTCGAATTAATCCAGTAGCAAATTCCAACCTACACAACTTTTGATTCTGATGGGTTTTTGGGTTGAAACTTAAAAGAGTTGAAAGATTGGCATGTAAATAATATTGTATCCAAATTTTGGGGTAATCCCATTTTTATATAATTAAATACGCAATTTACAAAATAGAAGGTTCACTATTTTATTGACATGCGATTCTGAAACTCGTTTGGTAATTCCTGTGACTTGTTTGAGTTACTGATATTGATCCTAAACTCCAAATTGAGTGCAATCAGTTTTGATAGAACCCTCAAGATGTATATTTTGTTTCCTCAAAAGTTCAGAATTTTAGAAGTTATGGATTAAAAGTTATAGGCTTTAACATTTTACTACTCACTAATGGCTAAATAGGATTTACAAATTTAGAGCAGTGACTTCCTGGATGGATATCTCCTGATGTAGAAAAGCTTTTG
Source organism: Arachis ipaensis (assembly GCF_000816755.2). NCBI lineage: Eukaryota > Viridiplantae > Streptophyta > Magnoliopsida > Fabales > Fabaceae > Arachis > Arachis ipaensis. The sequence continues at coordinate 10,809,302 of NC_029788.2, forward strand.
TAATAAAATCAAAACTAAATGAAATCCTATGGTGTCTACTTAATTCAGTTCAAATTTCAGAGCTATGGCTATCCTAGAAAATTAGTTATGCACTTTGGAAGTTAACCGGTTCACCGATAAATCAAATAGAAATCTCTCAAAACATAATAGGCATAACTTTTGTTCTGTAAATGGGAATTCTCTAAATCTTAAACCAAATGAAACTTAAGTTCGATACGAACGCGTGGACATAAAGTTTGTGCGAATCTGAGTCTGTTTGTTATATTAATTGTTAAATAGAAAACTGGTCGCCCAAGAAGGTAATATACTAGACAAGTCAAAATAAATAAGAATGTAAGTTGTCCCTAGGAATGTTTAAAGTTAAATGGTGATGCGGAGGTACGCCTAGTTTCATGGTGATGCGGAGGTATGCTTAGCTGTAAAGTGAAGCGGAGGCATAATGGAAAGGAAAGAAAGTGGGAATTAAAGGATGGAAAAGATACTTAAAGGGAAAGAAAAGGAATGAGAAACTAGGAAAGAAAGGATAATTGATATTGTATGTTCGAATGAGCCTTTGTGCCAAGTGCTAATGCAGAAGTGCCCGCCTAACTGATAGCCTAAGATTGCTAATGCGAGAATGTCCGCCTAACTGATAGCATATTGTATGTTTAAATGGGCCTTTGTGCCAAACTGCTAATGCGAAAGTACCCGCCTAACGGATAGCCTAAGGTTACTAATGCGAGAATGTTCACCTAACTGATAGCACTGTTCCTTACTGTGATACACATTAAAATGTTATTATGATGAAGCCTAACTGACACGGGTAACCGTGATGCCAAGGTGTCTAACTGACACAGTAAAGGAACCATATTTGGGGTTTACTCCGAGTAACGTCGGGTTGCGGGTAGACAACCGACGCATGAGCTCATGGCCTGCGTTAGGAACAGGCATGCATCATAAATTGTTTGTGCATTTGATTGTGATTGCTTACTGTTCATTCTTTCTACTACATGCTATCTGCTTCTTGTTAATTTTCTATTTTCTGATTCTTGTTTGTATTTTAAATTTGTAAAATCACAAATTCCTCAAAGCTTAGATTAAGATAATAAAATTAGGAACAATAGCCATAGAGAATAGCGTAAGGAGCAGCATTAACCCCAACGGAAGATGCCAAGATAGAGTTATGTCAGAACCGCGATACGGAAGTAGCCAAGGGATTTAGCAAGCGAGTTATTACGATAGAGCCAAAACCCTAGGTTTCATGAGAGAGACGTGTTTTCACGGTGTCGCCTTACTAGGAACCATATAGGTTCTCACCCCTTCCTTTTTCTTTTCTCCCAGATGGAGGATCTCGACTTGTCTGTCACCACTGGCGTTCTATTCAAAAAGGTACCAGAGGAGCTTGTGTTTTTGGACTCTACAGAAGATGCTCGAGACTAGTTCTAAGATGATGTTCTGCAGACCTGCACCTCAGCGGTGGTGTGATATAAGACAGATGGTCTTTGTTTCCTTAGAATCTTCTTTCCCTCACTTTTATAGCTTTTTGAGGAGTGGAGTTTGTTATTTTCTGCTACTAGCCAGATACCAGTTTAGGAGTTTTCTATATGAACTAGGTATTCTGGAAAGTTGTCAGTTGTATATAAGTTTATATGTATATCTATATATAGCTAAGCGTGTCTAGTTTGTAAGAACTAACTTAAGATGTATATATGTATGAAAGTTTTTCTGTATTCTTATTGCCATTTGATTTTTTTGCTGTTAGTTTGGTGTTTATTTTATATTGTATATCTCCGAAGATTACTAATAGGTTTGTTAAGAAAGACATATGATAAAAATAAGCTAACATACGCGATTCCGTTAGTACGAAAGGCTCATATGTAGTAAGTATTATCAAGTCTAGAGTATTATAGGACTACTGGGAAGTAACACCTGACGACTGGCAGTGATTCGGACCTGCCAAAAATCAAGTTGTTACATTAAGTCTTCGACAGCCAACATAAAAACTTAATCAAATTTTCATGACATGGATCAAAGACGTTATTGCACTAAAGTTAGGTCGTTGTCCAGAAGTAATGTGCTGTATGACTCGAATACAGTGTCAAATAAGCAAGAGTCACTGTATCAGTGTCCGGTATAGTGTTAAGTGAGCAAGGATTCTCGTGTTTTCGTGAACGGACGAGGGTAAATAAACTAGTTCACAAAGAAAAAGGTAAAGATAAAGGTGGGAGCGACATGAGGTTGAGATTTGGGACATAGAACATAGGCACTCTAACTCCATGGAGGTAGTGGATACCATGACAAGAAGGAAGATTAACATCATGTGTCTACAAGAAAAAAAATGGGCCGGCAAGAAAGCTAGGGAGTTGGATACCTTCGGGTTCAAACTTTGATATACGGAAAAGGTGAAGAATAGGAATGAGGTAGGTATTATCATGGATAAGCAGTGAAAGAAGGACATAGTGGATGTCAAGAGAGTAGGTGATCAAATTATCTTTATCAAACTTATGGTAGAAGGAGGTACTTTTCCTGTGATTAGCGCCTATGTACCGCAAGTGGGTTCAGACGAGTAATACAAGATAAGGTTTTGGGAGGATCTATTGAGTTTGGTCTAAGACGTACCTTCAGAAGATAAGATTTTCTTATAAGGAGATTTAAATGACCATGTTGAAGGAGAAGTGATTGGGTATGGAAGTATTTACGGAGGCCATAGTTTCGGGGTAGTCAATACCGATGGTAAAACTATTTTGGACTTTTCCTCAACATTTGACCTTCTCATCGTAAATACATGTTTTAAAAAGAGAGATGAACATCTTATAACCTATAGGAGTGACATGACAAGCTCTCAAATCATCTTCTTGTTGAGAAGAGTCGACCGAAAATTTTATATTAATTATAAAATTATTTCGGAGACAGTTTAACAACACAAAATATGATGCTCGTCATTGATTTTCGTGTTAAACAAAAGTTGAGGAAAAAAATCATACAAAGAACCCAAGAATGAGGTGGTAGCGGATGAAAGGTGAGGAATAAAGAAGCTTCCTAAAACGGGTAGGAGAAGAGGCAAAGTGGAAAGGAGATGGAAGCGCGGAGGAGATGTGGAGGGAGATGACAGAAGTGATTAGAAGAACAGAAAAAGAAAATTTTGGTGAATTTAGAGAGATAAGACCAAGAGACAAGGAGTCTTGGTGGTAGAATGCGAGTTTACAAGAAAAGATAAAGACAAAAAAGGAGTACTTTAAAGAGTAGTCTTTGTGCCGCAATGCAGATAATTAGAAAAAATATAAGGCGGTTAAGAAATAAACAAAAGTGGCTATAAGAGAAGTAAGAACAAGAGCATATGAGTATCTCTACCAGTCTTTAAGCACGAAGGAAGGAGAAAAAATATATATAGAATCGCAAGATCAGGTTAAGTGCATAAAGGATAAAGATTGAGAGGTTTTGGCCAAGATGAGAAGATCAATGAAAGGTAGAAGAGCTACTTCTACGAGTTATTTAATGAAGAATAGAAGACTCTTTTGAGCTTTGGTCAGTTATGCACGAGGAAAGAAGATCAAAACTTCGACTACTATTGAAGGATTCGAGACTTCGAGATAAAAGAGGCTCTAAAACGGATGAAAAATGGCAGGACAGTAGAACTCGATAATATTCCGATTGAAGTTTGGAAGGGCCTTGGAGAGAAAGGCATTAGTTGGTTAACCAAGCTTTTTAATAAAATTTTAAGGTCAAAGAAAATGCCAAATGAATGAAAAAAGAGCACCTTTATACCTATCTACAAGAATAATAGAGATATACAGAGTTGCAGAAATTATACAGAGATCAAACTTATGAGTCATACCATAAAGTTATAAAAAAGGGTGATAGAACAATGGTTGAAATAAGAGACATAAATAATAGAGAACCAATTTAATTTTATGTCAGGCAGATCCATCACGAAAGCTACATACTTGTTAAGAAGGATGATAGAGAGATATTGTAGTAATAAAAGGGATCTGCATATGGTGTTTATTGATTTGAAAAAAGCGTACGATATGGTGCTAATGGAGGTCTTATGGAAGGTTTTGGAAAAGTAGAGAGTAAGGATCGCATATATTTGTGCAATTAAAGACATGTATGATGAGGTTACAACTAGTGCGAAGACTTAAGGTAGCGTGACAAAAGAATTTTCTATTGGAATAGGATTACACCAGGGATCATTCTTAAGTCCATAACTTTTCACATTAGTCTTGGAAGTACTCACAGAACATATCCAAGAGCATGTGCCATGGTGTATACTTTTTGTTGATGATATCATCCTCATGGAAGAGTCAAGGAAAGACCTAAATAAGAAGTTGGATTTATGAAGAGAAGCTCTAGAAGTATATGGTCTGCGCATAATCCGTAACAAGATGGAATATATGGAATGTAAGTTTGGCCGCCGAAGAAAAAATTCTAATACAGAGGTGAATATTGGAGAAAACATCCTACGAAAAGTTAAAAGTTTTAAGTATCTTGAGTGCATCATACAGGATAATAGAGAAATTGAACAGAATATAAATCATAGGATCCAAGCAGGTTGGTCAAAATGACGGAGTGCGTCTGGTTTTATATGTGACAAAAAAAGTGCTTTTAAAATTTAGGTAAATTATATCACACTGCTATCAGACCGGCTATGTTTTATGGTACAGAGTGTTGGGCGGTCAAAGGGGAGCACGAACATAAGTTAAGTGTGGCAGAGATGAACATGTTGAGATGGATGATCGGTCATACGTGAATGGATAGAATAAAAAACGAAGATATATGAGAGAGAGTTGGAGTAGTATCTATTGTAAAAAAGATGGTAGAATCACGTCTTAGGTGATTTGGACATGTGAGAAGAAGACTGACAGAGCACCCAGTTAGGAGAGTGGATAATATGAAAGATAGACAAAGGGTGAAAGGCAGAGGAAGACCTAGGAAGATCATCCATGAGATGGTCAAATGAGATCTACATGTAAATGGTCTCTCTGTAGACATGATACATGTTAGAATTCAATGACATCGTTTGATTCATGTAGTCGACCCCTCCTAATGGAACAAGTCTTTGTTGTTGTTGTTGTTGTAATTTTTAAAAGATAAAATGTAAGGTCCTTCCGTTGATTAAATGATGACATGTTACGTTAAATGGTATGTGGCATGATGACGTGATAAGTTAATGCCACGCGTCACAAGATGATTGATTGATATGTCAGGTTAATAACATGTTGTATGTCACGTATATCACGTGTTATCTGATATATCATAAATTTATTTAGAGTCAAATTAGTTGTTGGAAATACACACGTAAATTATTTTTATCTATAAAATTTAAAAATTAATCAAATTAGTCCTTATATAAATTTTTTTTATTTTTTTATAATATTAAATTTTTAATTTTTAATAATCCAACTAATTTTAATCTTATTTTTTACACCTT
>NC_029788.2:10816757-10834777 GCF_000816755.2 Arachis ipaensis
ATTTATATAAAGATTAATTTGATTCATTTTTAAAATTTGAAGGATGAAAAGTACTTACGTGCAAAATTTGAGAAATTAATTTGACTTTAAATAAATTTATTACGTATCAGATAACACATGGTATGCTACATGTCATTGACTTGACACATTGGCCAATTATTTTGTGATGCGTAACATTAATTTACTACATCATCATGCCAGACATTTAACGTAACATATCATCATCTAACTAACGAAATGTCCAATTTAACTTACATTTTATCTTTCAGAGACTAATATGACTAATTTAATCTTTTAAAAATTAATTTGAAAAATAAATTATTTTTCATAGATGAATTTAACTATTAACCTGTTTAAATAATTTTTTTAAAAAAAATAATGATGCAGGAAATTTACTAGCGAAAATTAGATAAAGAAAAAGTATAGGTAGATAATGAAAATATTAAATAATGTGAACAATAGATATATTGGATGTTCATTTCACTAGGTGTACGGATGATTATTTTAAGAGAAAAGGACAAATAGGTCCCTGACTTTTTGCCCTGCGAACATTTTCGTCCCTGACCATTAAAAAATACTTTTAAGTCCTTGACCTTCACAAAACCTGGACAGATCAGTCCCTGATGGAGGCATTTGGTCGGAGGGACTGATCCGTCCAAGTTTTGTGAAGGTCAGGGACTTAAAAGTATTTTTCAATGGTTAGGGACAAAAATATCCACGGGACAAAAGGTGAGGGACCTATTTGTCGTTTTCTCTTATTTTAATATTAAGATTTAGATTAGGGTTGTACACGAATCGGATCGAATCGGATCGAATCGGATATAGCCTAAAATTCTATCCGATCCGTACTGCACTCATCGGATCGGATCAGATATCGGGTATATTCGCATAATTCAAAAAAACTATTTTAAGATTTTGTTTGGCTGTTTTTACAAAAAAAAAATATCCAGAAAATTCATTTTTCACCTGTTTAAGCCTATTTATTTCTAAAATATTATTAATAAAAATTCTCTTGAATAACAAAAACAAAATAATAACACAAGATTTAAATTTAATTATTCTAAGTTGAAGTGCAACATAAAAATTAAAAACAAGATATCATAAAGTTCATAAAAGAACACACTAAAATTCATATAACATTAGGGTTTACTTTCTTAAACTATGCGATTTATATGAGATGTGCGGATATGCGGATTTGCGGATCCGATCAGTAGATATCACTGCCAAATCCGCAATCCGATCCTATCATAGTGCGGATCGGATTGGATCCGATCCGATGACTCTGCGGATCGAATAATATCCACAAAATTTGGATCGAATGCGAATAATTATCGCGGATATGCAGATATTATCCGATCCATGTGCAGCGCTAATTTAGATAATTAATTTGGAGATGTAGTATATTTTTATTTGATTGATAATTGTTCATATTGTTCAAAATAGTCATTATTTACCTAGCACTTCCCTTAGATAAATATGTCAATGTTGGTGTATTCTTCCAAACCGATAAATATGTCAATGTTGGTGTATTCTTCCAAACCATCTCAAAATTGGAGCGGCAAGTTACTTTATCATAGATGACCAACGGCAGGGTTTCGAAACAAGAAGGCAGATGGAGCAGCAACATATTATTTTACAACAATGTAAATGAAAATTAATTCCATCAAAATGTCATCATTATTGTAAATGGGTGGAATAATCACATAAACTATCCAAGTTGCATATTCCATGCTTTCACATTTAAACACCATAGCTGCGAGAACCCACCATTCAGAAGACCCAATACCTGATACTACGAATATAACTGGCTACATTGATGATCTATAAAACACCAGTAACTAATGCCTTAACAACAACAATAATAATATAATCATGCACACAGAATGGAGGCATCTAGAAAAAAGAACCCCCCCAATGGCAGCCCGGTCTTCCTTGGTTGGTTGAAAGGATTTGTCTTTGCTTTTGCTTCCATGATTAATCCAGCTTAACGTTAGAATAAAGAAGTGTGTCCCGTGTGAGCGGCATGTTCAACAAGTAATGTATCTGTCAGTAAACAAACAAATTGGTAAATACACATCGCCGTGCAGCATTGATCACGGATCGTTAATTATCCAACTGGTCCACTCCTACTGCTTGGCCTTCTGTTTTAAAGAGATCCACGACCGCAGAAAAGATTTATGATTTAGTGTAATTATTTTGCAGGAAACTTACCCCAATAAGAGTTGAAATGAGCAAAATTATTCCTGTTACCCAAGCAAGGGTTCTCCTAACTAGCAACACTTCTGGTAGCGTTGCATTCAGTGGTTGTGTTTCTTCCAACCATCGCACATTGTGGTGAGGAGTATAGATCGCATCAAACCTTTTGCCCATCTCTTCAGAAGTGGTTGTTATCACACCAACAATTTGACCTGCTCAATCGATGATCCTTGAGAGGTTAAATGAAGGAAAATGAATCCTTTAAGACCAAAATAATATTGACAACTGATGAACAAATAATCAGCTAATAATTTGATGCAGTCAATTTGACTATTATTTCATTTTGGTACCCTGGGGCCAAGGCCCAAAGAAAAGCAATAAAATTGCAATGCAATCCTTTTGAGTTTTGAATCAAAGACCAACTATTTAAGCCTGACAAAAATAAACCTTTATATGCTTCTTGCAGGGAACCAAATATCTTTGTCACAGTTGCAAGAAATAATTCAGCTCCATGTTCAGCAAGACTTTCAGTATCCTGTTGCTCTTGCAAAACCTGCACCGAGTCAATCGATGGTTATCTTTAAGGGAGTAGACACCTTTTATGAGTTGAACGGGTCAAAATAGTCTTGAATTTTCCTTCTAAAGGCAAAGAAGAATAGGAAAAGAAGGGAGGAAAGACGTTGCATCGAGCACCTTGATCCCATTGAAGTACCCCATTACCAACTCAGCGGGACTCTGAGTACTCTGAGTTAAATATTCATGCATTTGAATAGCCCTTTGTACATTACGAATAAGAGACAGCAAAGCTATTACATACTCCCTTTCTGGTTTCTGAAAACACAGATAAGTAAAAACTCACAATCAGTCTCAATAAAGATATATACAAGTTGCAAAATATAAATCCTAAAATCCCAAATGTCTTCATGATACCTTTGACATATGAAGACTAAAGGCACCATTTGCCAATGGGATGGTAAGAACTCCATTTAATGGTTCTAGTGCATCTGAAGCATATGATCCACCCATCAAAGATGACTAAGAAACACAAACAACAAAGTCACATATAATATGAAAACTAAAATATTATTTAAGTAGCACATAGATATGCATAACATGAAGAAAAAACTGACAAAATCACTAATTGCTGCATCAGTTAAGTCTCCATATTGCTCATCCAAAGAAAACACAGAAACATCATTCTCATCTGCAGAAATAAATCCAAAAAAGAATAAGAAAAACCACTAACTAAAATTTATAATAAATTCTACTAGTTGTGCCTGTTAGCATTGTCATTCGTATTCTGTTTCCCACATTCATGAACATTACAAAATCACTCACCTAGAAGGTGAATGTCAACTTTGTCAGAACCAAGGAAGTTTGTCCTCAAAACTGAATCACTCAACTTTGCATTATCTTGGACAATTTTTTCAAGACCTAAATTCAAGATAAGTTCATACTATTATTATTACTATTCATGAACAAGAGCACATTGTACAAGGAAACAGCTCTTCCAAACCGAGTTTATCTCCAAATTGAGCAAGTAAGGGGCTATCTACCCTTAGATTATTTTAAGATGAAAATGTGGATAAACCCCATACTTTTTCACTTAATAAGACAAACTCAATTCAAGGAAGTTATCTCTACTATAGAATCAACCAATTTAAAGTCAAGGCAAGACACCATTAACTCCATCCACTTCCAACAAGAACACAGCACCAGGCCTATTGAATGGATTGGGAATGAGGACCTCATTCAACTGCAAAACAGAATTATCAGCCGTTAGTTCTATAAAGGCTATAAGAAACACATGATATAACATAAACTAGGTCGTGAAAACTGAATATCATTGATGATTTCAAAGACCTTGGATGAGCTAGAAGTTGACAGGCTAGAAGGTGGTGCAAAACCAAGCAAGATTGACACAGCAGCACCAACTTCCTGAAGCAACATAGTGGGGTGCTGCAAATTGAAAATAGTAACACAGTGAGATCACTATTCTTTAATTCAACAACAACAACAACAACAACAACAACAACAACAACAACAACAACAACTACTGCTGCTGCAAAATATTGCAGTTAACTCATAATGGAGAATGAGGGAACATGAAAAGGACAGAGATATTGAGAAGCTTTGAATCCAATTAAAAAAAAAAAGGGTTTAACCCTGATTCAAATATTCAATAAGATAAATTCACTTGAACATGAAAAAGGAGGTCACGCAGGGGATGGGTTGAGGGGGTGTGAGAAGCATACTATGAGTTTACACGAGAAGATTATAATATAACCTACACCAAGATAAATTAGAAAAATGTCCATCACCACTCCAAAATTAACAATTAAAAAAAATTGCTCTGGATATGTAAGTTTATACAATATTGCCTTTGTTGTATTGTAATAAAAAAAATTAGCATAAATTTCTCGTCCAGGTTCATTTTTATACAAAGATTCAAATGATTTATCTATAGATATGGGTTTAAGATAATTAATTTAGACTTCTAATCTATGACCAAGCTACTAGGTAGTAGGTGGTGTTCTTTAAGTTTATATAAGAAAATTCGGCTTCTATGAAAAGTAATATGGAAATCAAGTGAGAGGAAACCCTTTCAAGATAGTAAATATTTCTCATCGGTAGAATCACTATAGCACATCTGAATTTGAAATAATTTAAGAAATTTGATAAAATGAAAGGCTTTTTACAGCAAATTTCTTTCTCTATTCCTCTTAGAGCTGTTCTTTCACTTTGCCATTCTTGTTTTTCATATTTGTATCAAATTATCAGCTCCTTTCTATTCTCCAAACTCTTATAACTTTATTTTGATGCATTGAGAATGTAAAAATTACACTATCATTCAATTGAAAATTAAGCTCATTCTGTAACCATTCAAGTAATGGGGGGTAAAAGGTACATCAAATTCCAACTTTTTGTTTTTATAATTTCTCAGACCTAGCAACCAAGACTACCTAAGCAGACTACCAATCCAAAATTCAATTTCTCCAGTTAGCAGAATTAACACTAAAACTCAAGAAGTCCCTAAATGCTCAAATGCCTCCTAAGTCCTAACCTTGACTCGGATATAACAAGCAAAATCAAGGGCAATAACTTGATCATCTAATGAAGTTCATTGACAGTTTTTTTCCCTCATTATGAAAAATTCATATGGAAAAAGCTTTTCAAGTGATGAAATTCTATAATTCAGTCAGTGTTGCTTGATTTACTAATCAGATTGGAGAACTGATTTTCACAATCGCAATTTCAAGTAAACAACTGAAATACGCATTGATCTACAAAGAAGAACCACAAACCTCATCGTTGGATGATCCAGCGCGAAGGAATTGATGACCGGAACCATCGATGAAGAAAACGGAACCAGAAGGCTCACCCTGTGCCCAACAAAACAATCAAATCAAACAGAAGAAAATATAAAAGTTTGATCGAAACCGCCATCAAATGCAAAGATAATCCAACAATCGTAAAGAGAAAGAGAAAAAACAGAGAGAAACAAACCTTAGATTGGGAAGAGAAGAGAGAGAAGATAACGAAGAGGCTCCAAATGATGGAAACGCGAAACTCCATCGTAGAGAGAGAAAGAGAGATCTGAAGGTTCCACTTCAGCTGATGTGTTTTGTTATTTTCCTTGCGAAATACAATCGCGTTGGTGATGATGATGCTCGTAAGTTCGAGCTTTTTTGTTATTGGGCTTCGGTTATTAAACTTTAGGCCTATGAGTAACAGTGTTACATAAGCCCATAACTAATTTTTTTGGTATAAAAGTATTTTTTCTCCCCGTCCAAAAAAACGTATTTTTTCTCAAACCACGATGATCTTTTAAAAAATTATTCCTAATCCCTAATTTTATTTAATTTTGTACCTATTTACTTGTTAAAATTATTTTTGGATTGTAATTCCATCTAAAATGTTACAACAAAATTAAATAAATTAAAAATATTATGAATTTTTTTCGATAATTTTACGAGATTCCAAAGGAAAGAGAGAAATTTGTTAAGTACAACTATAATAACAACACATCACTAAATTAAATTGAATTGGTCTAGTGGTTAGTTCACTAGTCTGTTTAAACAAGTCTCGAGAGTTCGAATCCCACCTTATACATGCAGCAACCCATTAGCCAACGACAAACCCTTAAATATAATGAAGCTTAGATCCATGACGGATTAGTCCTTGACCTATTGGGTTGGAGGAATATGAATTCTTTCAAAGCACCGGGTGTTAACAGACTTCGTTCATATCTTCAAGACATCAATGCAAAGTGGGTGTATTCCCGGAAGAGATTTCCCAAAAAATATTATTTTGTACGGGAGGTGAGGTTCTGCATTTTATGAAAATTTTCAAATCGAAATATGGTTCTCTGAATTTTAAGATTGATTTAGAGAAAGTATATGATAGAGTTAAATGTGGATTTTTGGAACAATTTTTTATTATACTTGATTTTTCATCATCCATTATTAGATTGATTATTTGATGTGTTCGCTCTTCTACTTTGCCTATCTTGTGAAATTGAGATGAATTTGAGAGTTTTCAACCGAAGAGGGGGATCAAACAAGGAAATAAACCGATGTTCCTTACTTGTTTATTCTCTGCATGGAACATCTAAGATGCCATATTTCTAAGTTAGTGGATTCTGATAGGTGGGACTTAGTGGCTGTCTCAAAAGGAAGTCCCAAAATTTCTCACATGATGTTTGCAAATGATTTATTACTTTTTTTGTAATGCCTCTAAAAATCAGGTAATGAGGATGATGGATGTTGTTAGCACCTTTTGCAGGGCCTCGAGTATGAAAATAAATTTGGATAAGTTTAGGACGCTGTGTTCAACTGGTGTCTTTAGATAAAGGAAAGAAATGTTCACGTATTTGACCTCTATTCGATTCACAATTACCTTGGAAAAGTACCTGGAAGTTTCTTTGGGTCATGCAAAAATTTCTAGAGCTACTTTTAATGATGTTATAGATAAGATCTAGAATAGGCTTTCATCTTGAAAAGGTCGCTTTCTCAATAGAGCAGAAAGAGACTGTTTAGCTAAGTTAGTTCTTTCTTCTATTTCAGTATACAGGATGCATGTGAGCCTCTTTCCTTTGGAATGTTATATTAACATTGATGAATTAGTCGTCAATTTATTTGGAGAGAAAAATTTGAGTTTAGAGGGCTTCATCTTATATCTTAAAAAAAGATTATTACTCCAAAGAAATTTAGAGATATTGCTTGTAAGGACTCTACTATGATCAATATGGCTCTTTTGGGTAAGTTGGTGTGGCAGTTCATCCACTCTCTATACAAGTTGTAGGTCCAAGTTATGGCTAAAAAAATACTTAAAAGATAATAATATTTTCAGTATTAAGGCAAAGGCAACCAATTCCTTAAGGAAATTAATAGTGAAAGTTGTTAAAGCATTGCTGGAAAGCTTTGTTTGGGGCATGGGTGACTTAAACAAGTCATTTTGGTTTGCAAAATATATTCCTGTAGGAACAGTAGGTAACAGAATGTGCTTTTTTGAGATTATGGAGTTTGATTTTTGTCTCAAGAATGGTTACTACAATGGTACTTGACACTTGAATAGCTTATACTCTTGCATCCCTGATGTTTTGCAGCAAGATATCCTAGAGATCAATTTCGAGTTATTAGGGTGAAACAGAGTGGAGATAGGTCAGCTCTGGGTCAGGGTGTTACTCAGCAAAAGAAGGATATTTATGGTTGTTAAAACAAAATGTGGGTTGGAATTTATCTGCAAATTGGCTATGGATTTGAAAATTAAAGGTGCTAGAGAAGATAAAATTCATGATATGGCTTTGCTTACAAGAAGCACTTCCTACTGCTTCCTTCTGTTTTCACCTAGGTATAGCAGCTTCAGAAACTTGCCAGTGGTGCCACTCTCATCCAGAATCCTTTAGTCATTACCTTCAGGATTGTGTTTTTGCTAAGCATATTTGGAAGACAGTTAAAGGGATTGTGGAGGACTTATCAGGGATCATTGTAGGAGATGGTTAGCGGGATTTATTGCTAATATTAGTACCTGCACAGCTTTTCAACAGAACTGTGGAGCATCTACAATGACTGAAGATCTGTTGGGACCTCAGATTGAAAAAAATTGTGATGGACACTGATTCCATGGCTGCTTTCAACATAGTCAGCAAGGGAAGAAATTTTCAATATCACCAGGAAGCACTGATTAGAGGAATTAAAGAGTTGGTTAACAGGAATTAGAATATTAGATTTCAACATACATATAGAAAAGCCAACTACAGTGCTAATTTTTTGGCAAAAGCAAGCATAAACTCTAGAGTGGGTATGATATTATTAGATCAACCTCTTTCTGATATGAGGAGCATTCTAGATAATGATAGCAGAGGGGCATTATTGTCCCGTATGGTTAGTGTGTAGTTTTTTCTTGGGCTTTAGGCCCCATTCATCAACAAAAAAAAACACAAAATACTATACCCAACAAAAATACAATAGTGAAATAAGGTGCGTGTGGGATCAATAGTATTTTCATCATATTAATTGGCAAGCAACCATCAATATTCTCCGATTTTCTCTTCGTACAAGTAAGACAACTTTGCTCCCTTTCTAATGGTTGAAGCCTCAAAGGAGGAGGCAGACCAACTCTAGCATAGCAAAAAGAAACTATGCAATGATGAAGGAGGCTATAGAGGGAAAACGTATAGAGTCATCAGAGAAGAGGAGTGCATGTTCAATAAGACTAACTTTGCTGATGCTAGTGGAAGACCGAGAACTTATATAGACCTGGTGCTTCATGGAATAGCTGAACCAGAGCTCTTAAAGAAAGAGTCCAGTGAGGAGGAGGAGTCATCTGAAGATGAAGAAGACGAAGAGAACGAGAAAGGCATGAAGGATACAGAGATAACTCTATTCTAACAAGAGAACCTGCGAAGGTGCAGGAAGAAGGCTCGTTCCATCCCTTCTATATTAGTGAAGAGGCTTGTTAATGGGACCATTAGCATAAATGTAAACAAGGCCAAAAAAAAAAAAAAAAGAAGGCTTGAGGGGCCTTGAAAAAAATCTCTTCTTGTTAAGCTCCTGGACAGGAGCAGATCTTATGCAGTTTTATGTAGAAGGCTTGAAACAATGTGGGCAAAATTGGACGGTATGGATATCATTGATCATTATCTGACTATTAGACGCTGGACACCAGATTTCACTCCCTTCGGAGCTGAGATTAATAAAATTGCAACTTGGGTGAGACTTCCTGGTCTTCCCATCGAGTATTATGAGAAGCACTTTTTGGGGAAGGTGGGAGACCAAATTGGTAAAACTTTGAAGGTTGATATGAGCACTGCCAAACAATCTCGTGGCAAGTTTGCTCGGTTGTGCATAGAAATTGACCTTGGAAGGCCTCTGGATGCCTCTTATATAGTGAATGGTAAAACCTATTATGTGGAATACGAAGGACTCCATATGATTTATTTCAAATGTGGTCACTTCGGTCATATCAAGGAAAGTTGCACCTTTAAGAACACTACTAAGCAGAATAAAAAATCTGGAAGATCATCCCAGTAAGCCAATATGGAGAGCATACAGGGCAAGGACCAGCAAGGTTAAAATGCAACGATGATGAAAATTGGAGAAGGTAAGGGCAAGCAAGTAATTTCTGACCAAAGAAAATTTGGGGAATGGATGGTGGTGAATCGGGCAAAAAGGACCAAAAAAAAAAACAACCTCCTGCCAAAGACGATAATGGCACAAAGCGCAAAGGGGACAGAGAAGGTGGAGAGCCTGTGGGGGAAAGGATGAGGTACGAAGTTCTTTCCAATCATTCCATGCATGAGTACAACAATGAGAATCTTGAGGCCACTAACGGTACTGTTTTAGTTCGTATAAAGACACCTCAGATAACCACCAAAACCTTTTTGTCTAGTAATGATATGAGGAGAATCAAGACCAATATGGGCCGTGACACACCCCAGCCTGCCATACAACCTGCTCCTCAACCATTGAATAATAAATAGAGTTATAGAGGCCTACTCAGATATCCCATGACTCTATAATCCATCCTCAATACAAGACACCTTTAGCCATCAATAGAGGTTAACCCATTGCCTTCCAAAGTTTTCTTAGCCCAACCATCCCACAACCCACTCGTGCTCTTTCTACCCAACCCAACCTTGACCCCCTTGACTCCCCACCACCCCAACCTATGGATTTTTCTGAAGAAATGATTGTCATGGAAACTCCCTTAGAAAATATGAAAGTTTGTACAACATGTCAAACTCTTTCACATAGTTGGCATTGTGGGATTGAATTGGAAAATCTTCTATCTCTTCCAAGAAATCGTCCACCTCTGCTCCTTTTTCTTGAAAAGCCTATAGAATTGTTGGAGGGAATAAATGTTGAAGTTTGTGATAGTTTGGCAAGGGTTATTCTTTGTTTAGGTTTTTTGAACTTTTCAAGCATGTCATCGTAAGCTAATAAAAAAGATTCAGCCTCATGAACTGTAAAATTTGATATTCTTGACATCACTGAGGCCATGTAACCTTGATAATCTTTATTCAAGCCATCAAGAATAGTTAGAATGTGATCATCCTCTTGAAAGGATATCCAATTGCTAATAACAAATCTATCAATTTTTTAATTGTAGTAATATAGTCAGCTATAGATAAAGTCTTTTTTTTTTACAAATTGTAACCGAGATTTTGGACTTTGGATCTTAGTTCTTGATGATGTAGTGAAATATTGAGTAATGCAATGCCACAATTTATAGAAAGTAGTGTAGTGAACTACCTTATTTTTTAATGTAATGCTCATGCAGGCCACTGTCCAAGTCATTAGGGTACGATCAATTTGCTTCCATTCTTTGAATTTAGATGATTCTTTCTTCTTGGATGATGAAACTTTTTTAAAAGTGTCTTCATCACTTTTCTTGGTGGAAACAACTTCACTTAGCTTGTTTCAGATGTTGTTGTAGTTGAATCAGATTGCAATAGAACTTTTGCAGGATTAATATGATCATTCACCTTCACTTCCAAAGATTGAAGAGTGAGCAATATATTATGGCACCATGTAGAGAAATTATTCTCCTCTAATTTGTCAAGTAGTGGAGTTAAGGAGTTCTTGATAGTGGTTGAATTGGAAAAAGAAAAGTGTTGAGTTAAGAAATTAACTAATATCAATTGATGATGACAAATATTATTTTATTAGGTTAATCATCCAATTAATTTTGATTATGTTTTATTAGTGTTGTAAGCCAAAGAAATATAGTTGTAGCAACCTAATATGATGGAAATTAAACCAGAAATAAAATGGGCTATAAAGTACTAAAAGCCCAAAGTTGTTAAGTAAAGAAATCACTTAGGTTGGAGAAGAAGAAAGTCAACCCAACCCCGAGTTACTCACCCAAGTTGATCTCTCCAAGGTGGTACCCTCCAAAGCCAACATTCATTTTTCTTTCGGTCAGATTCAGAGAAAAAAGAGAGAAAGCTTCGTTCCTTGCTCATTTCATTAAAGAAGAAAGATAGAGAAAGATTCATCTAAAGGGTAAAGGTCTAATCACCCAAATCAGACCATTTCAAGCTAAGTCAGAAGTTAAAGGTGATTTATTTCCATTTGCATACAATTTACTTTCTTCACTCATTCTCCAATCCTCTTCTACTCCAATTTTGGATAAATGGAGAAAGTGATTTTTGATAATCGCTACTGTGAATCAAAGGTCAAAATTATTTCTTGGGGACAAAGTTGTAGCTCAAGGGTTCAGATCTGGGTTTACCATTGAACAACTTTTTCATTGCTTCCCTGAGACTTTCGGTCAAACAAAAAGGCACAAATTCAAGGTTCCTAATTTAGGAATTAATTGAAAATAGTGAAATGGTAAGTTGGTGAAGCACACAACTCGAGGAGTTGACTTGGAAGAGAGCAACTCAGCAACAAGCAAGGAGATACAAAAGAAAATTTTTCATTCTTCTGAAGACAAGGAGAGAACCAGATTTTGAGTTTTTATTTTGAAGAGTTTCTCTGTGAAGAGTTCATCAATTTTGGACAGTGTTCTCTAGTAAAAAAGACATTCTGCCAAGATGAAGAACTTAATCAGAATCAGCTAAATCCGGTTCAACTTATAGCAGTAGAGGCTATTAACGCATCAATCTCCTTCATGTTCTACAGTTTGTATTTTATTTTCAATGTATATCTTTCTGTAATTTCTTGAGTGAAAAAAGACTGAAAGAGAGGAATCTAGAAAAAGCCTATGAGTGATAAAAGGCTGAGTGACATACTTGAGAGAAAAACCTAGAGTGATTTCAGATTTCTTTAGGTTGTTTCATGTGTCTTGTATCTTGTACCTGTGAAGTGCCCCTTTCTAAGTTGAGTTAGCACTTATAGAGTGAAGAGTCAGGTATTAGCATAACCAAGTCAAGTTAGTTGAGAACTTGAGAGAAAAGGATTGGGTGAATCCTATAAATTGGTGTATATAATATTTTAACTATAGTGAAAATTCCACCACTGTTGTGGTGGAGACTGGATGTAGGTTGCATTGCACAAGGCAAATGAAATAGGATACATGATGGTGTCAGCTTCTCTCTTCCCTTATCTGTTTTGTTTTCTAATATTCATGAGACAAAATGAAATTGTCTCATAAATTTTTCGCTGCTGAGTTCAAACAGATTCAGATTCAAAGATTGTAATTAAAGGGTTATTTCATTAAAGCAAAAGAAGGCCATATATTCAACCCCCATTCTCTAAACACTCTACAACCTTCAAAAAGTCATGGATCTATATTAGGCTCTTGATACCATGTTGTGATTTTTTAAGAAGAATAAATTAAGAACTAAAAGTGATCAAAAGCAACAAACAGAGAACAGAGAACGAAGAAAGAGAATTCTAATTTCTTGAATAATATTTCTCATATGATTCTAATGAAAGCATTATATTGCACGAGTAAAAGGACTTGATATATATACTAGTACAAGAGCTTTGCACCTTGCCCAAAATAACTATAACCACTAATTAATCATAACAGTTTTTCAAATTGATTCTTAACAATATTTTTAACTGACTTTAGGGTTAAGTACGATTTGGTCCCTAAGATTTTTTTTGTCCCCAACCTTTTTTACTTACAAAATCAACCCTAAGGTTTTAAAATCGTTCTTCGAACCAAAATACCCTCTACCTCTACCTCTACCTCTCATCACTCATCAGTACCTTCTTCTCCATTCTTCCAATTCCCCATTTCTCTCTCATAACGATCACCTCCTCTACCAGATCGTCGTCGTCCTCGGCCTCCTCGCCACCTTCTTCGCCGTCATCGCTCCCGCCTGCTCGCTGCCTCTTCCGACTTTTCCTCTACCTCACTCTCACTCTCGCCCTCACTTTCAATCCGCTGATGCTGCCATCCTGCTTCCGGCCTTGAGCCCTCGCACCCTCGCTGCCCATCATCCTCACTGTCGTGCCACATCGCATCCAGCCACTCGCCGAGTCATACACACACACACACACACACTCTCTCTCTCTCTCTCGCTCTCCGTAACCCTGTTAGTCTGTCAGTGTGCCTTTGCATCACCTCGCCTCTCCTTCGTTTGTCTCGCCGTCCATCTCCCCTCTTAGCCTCTGCATTGTTGACGTCCTTCTCAGATCTCTTCTTAGTGGTAGTACGATGATTTCGGATTCTGAGTGGTGGTGGATAGCTTCTCTCTCTCTTTCTTTTTGTGAATTGCTGATTTAATTGCTTGGTTTTACCAATTCAACAAGCACCATTGAAGTTGTTTGACCTAGCACTTGCACATATTCAATACTGAAATTAAAGAAAATTGAATAAAAATTTGGTCTTGTTGTTCTGCTAATGATGGTTATTAGTTTTTATTTTCGGTAATTATTTTGTTCTGTGGTTGCTATGGTTTTGCTCCCACTAAACTAAAACAACTTTTCATGGGGCGTTCAATTTTTGTGAAGCCTTGCTAAGAACCTCCGGGGACGTAACTTGGTGATTGGATTTTGTTTTATTAGATTGCAATGAATGATGTTGTTCTTGAATTTGAATATTGTGTTATTATTGAATATTTTGAATTGTTCTTGTTGGTGCTTCATTAATTGCTTTTTTGTGGTTCTATGTTTCTTCATTAATGGCTTTTGTTCTTTTTCTTTCTTTTTTTTTAATTTTATAATTTTTTTGTTAGAGGTAATTTAGTCCAGAATTTTAAGATTTAGGCTAAAAGGACGACTTTAAAACTAGGTTAAACTTTAGGAACGATTTTGTAATTAAAAAAGGTTTGGGGCAAAAAAAATTTTCGACCTATACTTTAAGACCAAAATCGTATTTAACCCACTAACTTTACCCAAGCTATATTATATGCTATACATTGACAGTCTTGCTAACTAGTTGTCGACTAAGCTCTATGTAAAATAGAGTGATATGCTTTCTTGGATTTGTCACATTCGCAGTAAAATGATCATCAAATTTTATAAAGAGACCAATTTTATGTAAACCATGTCATGAAATTACTTTTCCTAAAAATTTAAATTGATAGGAGGAGATACATAAATGGTTATCCTTCAAGCAAAATCTTCTTTTAAATTTTGCGTAGATTTTTACATAGGTTTTTTTTCTCTTTTTTATATTTTTGCCTTATAGTAAATTTTTTTTTGGTTCAACTAGAATCGAATTTTAGGCATTGCCGTCATAAAAATTTTAATACCATGTCATAAAATCAAATTTTACAAAAGATTAAATTTATAAAAAGAGACACATGAATAATTTTACGTGTTATAAGACACATTTAATAGAATAATTTTTAAATAAGGTACTCTAACAATTAACTTTTTTTTATTTCCAAATAACTGTTATGCTTAATTGCAAATGAATTTCATTTTCTCCTTTAAAAATATTTTATTGTATTACTTTTTGTCCAAGAATTAATTGCTCATTATTAGATTTTTTTCCCTTTTCTGTATTATTAATATTTTGCCTTTTCTGGCCATTGACCCATGAAGGTTATCATAACCATGTGTAGCAATACATTGAGGTGTCCTAATGGATTACTAATCAGTGATTCATATATATATAAATAAAACATAAGATGATGCAGAATAGTCCCAATCACACAGAATTAGGGTAGAGACTAAGAGAGAAAAGAATCTACCACTGGGAAATTACAAGTATATTTTGTTATCAAAGTTGAAATATGAGTTCTTCAGTGACAGGAGCTGCTGGATCTGGTGATGATGGAAGAAGTAGTAACAACAAAGGAAAAAGACCTGCCTACAAACGCCTTACTTCTGCTCAAACAGCTAAACTTGAAAAGTAAATTTGCTTATATCTTGTTTATCAATCTTTATCGTTACTTTTAATTATAAAGGTAAAATATACTTTTTGTTTTTAACGTTTTCGATTTTTTTTTTAAATACTTATAACGTTTAATTTCGTTAAAAAAAACCGCAAAGGTTAAGAACAAAATAATCATAATTATTTTTGTATCGTCTTCTCATTATTGTTGTTTTTATTGCGCATGCAACGACCCGGTACGCCGCAAAACTATGTGAATCTCTAATTAAATTTACTCTTTCAACCAGAAGTCCAAAACTACGGGGAAAGAGAAATAACGTTCAGAGACAAAAGAATCTGATTTTGTCAGTAATTATTGTTTTGAGATGTAGATTTGATTAATTGCGCCGAAATATTTGATTCCGTACGGATTTTCTGTTTTTTCAAAATTAAAGGATCAAAGACCCAAATGAAGTAATTGACAGGCAACAGGGACAACTATCTCGCTCGAGCATAAATTACACGACCAGATAATCAGTATAACGAATAAAATTTTAAAATACTTCAATAAATTTTAATGTAAAAAAAAAAATCTAAATATTTATGTTCTTTTTGGATTTTAAAAAATTATAATTTAGCTTTAGCAAATATTTTTATGGTGTAATGATGATTATTTATATTCAACGAATTTTTTAAATTAAAAATTGTGTAAATCCTCAACGGTCTTAGCTTGTTCCTTGTTAACAGTTACAGTTATGAATTATCTCTTAACATCTCAAATTTTTTTTTTTTGGGAATCTAGGTACATTATTGATTGTCCTCATCCTGATGAAGCTCAACGAAGGCAACTTGCTGAGGAGGTTGGGATTGAGCCAAAACAAGTCAAGTTTTGGTTTCAGAATAAGAGAACTCAAATAAAGGTGATTTTTCTTTTTTCTTTTTTTTGTTTTTTTTTTAAAGTCTCAAATAAAACTCAATGATCTTACATCATATTACAAACATAATTTTCAGAATCAACATGAGCGAGCGGATAACAATGCTCTTCGGGCTGAGAATGAAAGGATACAAAACGAGAATCTCCTAATGAAAGAGGCACTTAATAATATACTTTGCCCTTCTTGTGGGGGCCCACCTGCCGCTGGTGAAGACCATGAACACTTCATGCAGAAAATGCTTCTTGAAAATGCCCACCTTAAGGAAGAGGCAAGCCTAAACTCCTTCAACACATCCTCTTTTCAACATGTTTCGGTATTGAGGATTATTAGAATTTATTATTTTGAATAAATGACCATTTGTATTTATAAAAGATGAAAATACTGACATATGTACCCATATTAAATCGAAACTAAATTTGTATTCATGTAAGATGTTTTTCGTGTGACAAAAGTATTCTATCTTTAAAGAGTTGGAGTGTCACGTAGGGTACTTTTGTCACACGGAAGGTGGGCACAAGTTTAGTTTCGATCTAATATGACTACATATGTCAGTATTTTCATCTTTTATAGATATAAATGGTCATTTATTCTTACTGTTTTTTATAATTATTTAATTATTAATGTTTAAAATGATGAGATAAAATACTTTTAATGCACTAATCAATTAGTGCTACCATATTTCTAAATAATAAACATAATTATTAGAGTTTTATAACGAAAAATGAATAGAAATTAAAGTCAGAATTAACTATCCTTGTTTGTGAATTGGTATTTCAGCATGGGAAAATATCAAACATTCTTTCAAGGTACTTGGAGAAAGAGGTGCTACACCCTGAAGATATAGAGCAGCTAAACGCAATTCCCAACAGCATAGACATCGCGGGATCATCGTCAACAACACCACTGTATGATTTCTCAGTTGCAAATGGAACCTTGTTGAACCAACAACAAGGGGTTAGCATCAATGATGTTGTTGCAGGCCCTTCTTCTTCTTTACTTCATCATCAGAACTATGTTCCACCACCAATTGTTGCTGATAACAATGATAATGGGGAACAAGGTGTGGCAGTAATGGAGGTTGCATTGGCCTCCGAGGTTGCGGCTACCGCCATGGATGAACTGCTTAGGCTTATTCGCCTCAATGAACCGTTCTGGGTTGGTTCTGCTTTTGATGGGAAGCTTGTGCTTCACGGTGAAAGCTACGAAAAGATGTTCCCTAGGGTTTATCAATTCAACGATGGAAACTCTCGTGTTGAATCATCAAAGGAATCAGGGATTGTCAACATAAGTGGGATTCAACTGGTTGATTTGTTTCTTGATTCGGTTAGCCCATTGCATACAACTCTTCTTTATATCATATAAAGAATAAAAGATGACAATGCGTTATAAAGAATAGAAGATGACAATGTCATTTCACACATAATTTTTTTATATTTTATATATATATATATATATACAACTCTTCTATAAAGAATAAAAGATGACAATGCGTTATAAAGAATAGAAGATGACAATGTCATTTCACACATAATTTTTTTATATTTTATATATTTTATATAATATATATAAATTTATAAAAAATAAATAATATTATTAAAATAAAATAAATAAAAAAGTGATATATAGAATATTATTTTAATTTGTCAAATAATGTTATTATTCTATGGT
>NC_029788.2:10836991-10838802 GCF_000816755.2 Arachis ipaensis
ATGGTATAATAAGATTATTCTTTTCATAAATGAGAATTTAAAAATTAATTATTTTTATAAGGTAAAATAACACATAATTGATTGCTTGCATACAATTCTTTAAAAATGTTGTATTAGAATTAGCTATTAAAATCAGTTTTTATATGTTTGTGTATAAATAGATGTGTTTAATTTCGTATATTTTATGAATATATGTATTTTCAGGAAAAATGGGTGAATGCTTTTCCAACAATAGTTACAAAAGCGCAGACACTTGAAGTGTTTGAAATTGGATTGCCAGAAAGTCGAAGCGGAGCCTTACAATTGGTACTAAACTTTCATTCTTCAAATTAAGAAGTGATGATGATTTGAAAGAATAATTAATAGTTATATATGTATGTATGTATGGATGTGCAGATGTATGAAGAGATGCACGGATTTTCACCATTGGTGGCATCTCGTGAATTCCAATTCCTCCGGCAGTGCCATCAACTGGAGCCTGGATCGTGGATCATAACAGATGTGTCTTTCGATTCACTTCGAAACTACCCCTTTCGCCTTCCTCGCTCTCGCTCTTGGAGACGTCCCTCTGGATGCTTGATCCAGGAACTCCCCAACTCCACTTCTTGCATGGTAATAAGATAACATGTATGTGATTGAATCATCATCACTAATAATATATAACAATCTTGGTCACGTTGCTTTAGGTTACTTGGATCGAACACGTGGAAGTGGATGATAAGATTCAGACTCACCGGCTTTACAGAGATCTTGTTAGCACCAATGCTGCATATGGAGCACAGAGATGGATTATGGAACTTCAAAGAATGTGCCACAGATCTATGAGCTATGCTCTTGAAAACATACCTGATCATGAATATGGTGGAGGTACTTAATTAATTTAATTTGAAAAGTTTTATGTTAAATATATTAAAACAAACATAATAAAGACAAATTAAACCATGCTTATAGAATATTTAAATGGATATAATATCAATTCTTTAACAAAATTCTACTTCTACCAACTCTTCTTTATAACCGTGTTTAATAGAAGTGTGTATTTATAGATGTGTCTAATAAAAATGTCTTTTTTATGACTGTATTTAATAGAAATGTCTTTGTGAATGTGTCTCTTTATATGTGTCAATGCTAATTATAATTAAAATATAATAATTAATTATTATTCACAATAAATTGACAGATAATATATTAAAACCTGTACTTTTTCATATAATATTGCATTTGATGAATTGTATGATCAGTGATAAATAGAAATGAAGGAAGGAGGAGTGTGATGAGGCTAGGTCACAGGCTGGTGAGGCTATTTAGTGAGAATTTGAACATGAGTGGAAAGGTTGAGTTTCCGCAGTTGAGTGTGGAGTACAACAGTGGGGTGAGGATCTCAGCTCGAAGATGCACAGAGAAAGGGCAGCCAAATGGGACCATTGTGATTGCTGCAACCTCTCTTTGGCTGCCTCTCCATTACCACACAGTGTTTGAATTCTTGACTGATATCAACAAACGCTCTCAGTGGGATGTTCTTTTCTGCACAACTCCAGTCCACTACATTGCACACATCTCAAATGGAACTCATCCTGCCAACAATACATCAATTATCCAGGTATACATTAATTATCGCCTTCATTTTTTACTTAAATAATTTTTTTACTTTATTTCAAAAATCAACCAAATTTAAATGATTTATTTTTTAACAGTTTTAATTTTAATTTAAATTTACTCTACTAAGAATTAAAATTATGTTTGGTGTATATTAAAATTAATTTTTAGTGTAAAATTCATGTAAAAAATAATTAAATTATATATATTTATTC
>NC_029788.2:10839171-10840159 GCF_000816755.2 Arachis ipaensis
ATGTAATATCTTTTTTAATGATTGATTTTTAATTTAAGTAGATCCATTTTGTACTCTAAATTTTATGGTTATTGTTGTTGTCTCAAGTTCAAGTAACTATAAACTTGATAAATCAAACAAAGTTGAATTATATTAGTAAGATGATGGTATGTGGTGCAGCCATTCATGTCAAGCGAGAACAATGCTGTTATAATTCAAGAAAGCTTCATAGACCCAGTGGGATCATCTTACATAGTGTATGCTCCAGTTGACGTGGAAGCCATCAACGTCGCCATTAGCGGCGACGACTCTTCCACCATCCCTATCCTTCCCTCAGGATTTGTTGTGTGTGGAGATGGCAGAGCATCAATGATGAGCAACAGCACAACCATTATTGCACCATCAGTTCTTGGTGGAGTTGGAAGCTATGGTTATCAGCATAGATCAGAAGGAGGGTCACTGTTGACGGTGGCATTCCAAATTCTGGTTAACACCATCACTTGTGGACCCAACCTAGTGAATATGGAATCTGTGGATTCTATTAACACCCTTTTGACTTCAACTGTCCAGAAGATTAAGGACGCTTTGAACTGCAATGCCTTGCACTGATTAATTAATATCCTTTTTTTTTTCTTTTTGGGAATAAATTGCGGCAGAGAGTGGTACTTTGACTGCTTTCATTGACATTTTCTTAAATAAAATTATGGAACATCTTTTTTCTTTCAATTCTCTAGTTATATGTATAAGTGAGGATTATGAAATTATCTCCCTTTTTGTGACATGTCTCGAAATTTTGTCTTAAAGTTTTTTAAATGAATTTTGGACGACGTTCAATTTTAAGCATCACAAACTTACGTATACATACACTATATATTCATACATATATTTAAGTGTTTTATTTACTATTTGACAATTACAAGGTTTAAGATTTAAACCCAAATACAGCATCTTAAGAACTAAAAAGTACCATATATTGACAGTGTGACACTCAACCAATTTACTTTTGCAA
>NC_029788.2:10840987-10841624 GCF_000816755.2 Arachis ipaensis
CCTTCTCTCACTTTCATCCTCTCAACAAGTCTAAACTCCATTCTTCTACTCTCTTTTTTCTCTTTCTTAAACTCCTCTTAAAAAATTAATAGTGTAAAAAAAAAATAGAAGAATAGAGTTTGAACTTGTTGAGAGGGTGAGAGAGTGAAGGTAGGAGACTGAAGTTAAGCAAATATAATTTTAACAAAAACATTATTAATAGTACATTAATTTCGTTAAGTGTTAGCGAGGGATTTGACGATGGGATAATATTAATATCATTTTAAACGTTTTGGGATAAAAATAGGACGATTAAAACGTTAGGAATTAAAATAGGATTTACCCCAAACGTTGGGGATTAAAAAAGTACTTTACTTATAAAATGAATTTCGTTTTGTATATGCATGCAACAACTTATTAGCTAACAACAAATCTTAAATAAAATTTAAATCCGCGACAAATTAGTATTTAGCCTATTAAACTGAAGATACCGTAAAAAAAATTTCTAACTGTTTTTTCTATGCATATGTAATGGTCTATGTTGATATATTTCTATCGAACAAAAACAAAATTATCCATATATTATTATAAAAATATTGAAAAATATATTAGTTAAAAAAAATTAAAGTAATTTTATAAAATTATTATTAATTATTTT
>NC_029788.2:10842692-10848542 GCF_000816755.2 Arachis ipaensis
TATTTGCTTTTTTTAATCATTTATTAAAGATATACAATAATTGAATATATATATTTAAATAGATAATTAATCATTTGTCAAAAAATATGTTTTTTAATTAAAATAGGCAATTATGAAGATGAAAACAACTCACGTCGGTTCACTTAGTTTCACAGCAAACCTGATTATAAAGCAAATACATAAATACATTCCTGCCTTTATGAATGTTGGAATGCTCTGATACAAAAACAGTGTCAGAACCAACTTAATTTACTTTTAAAATAATATTTTCTTGAAAAGGTCTCTCTTATATTTGTTTGGAACAAAAGCTTCTTGTGACGGAGATAAAATAAGCTGGTACTACCGTTCTAACATGCTCAAGCTTAATATACGCGAAGGAATTCAGGAAGGAATCACTTTAAATGGAAGTGGAAAATTGAACCTAGTCATACATGCATGACAGCCGCCATGAGTGACCAAAATTATTATTGATACTATTTTTCATTCCGAACAAATAATACATCTATTTTAATATCCTCCAAAAATACCAAAATATAATAGAGAGAATAATACACTTCATATGTGTTAGGGATAATAATTATAGCATAGGAGTTTTTAAGAGAATATATTTGAGCCGCCATATAAATTAGGAATGGCAAAATATACTCAGTCCTTTGGCTTGCTGTTGCGTCCTCCTACTGCGTCATTTCGAAAGAAGTTACCATCTTATTTTTTAGGTTTTTTGTATAAAATCTTGTTATGTATAGAATAGATACTTGTAGCTCTATTCATATCGAAATTAATAATTAGGTATAACTATAAGATAGATGAGAAATGAGGTTCTCACAGAGAATGGATCCCTGTAAAAAATGAGAATGGAAAGAATTCCCACAGCAAAAACTGAAGACGAAAATTGAGAACAAATTTGAGAATGGGAATGGGGAGTAGGGAGGCATCTCCTGTCCCGCCCTGCCTGTTGACATCCCTAATATAAATGCAATGGTTTGTGATGAATTGAATAGAGAAGAAATACATTAATCTCTACCTAGTGTAGCTATTATCTCTCTTTAACCATGAATTTCTTAGTTATCTTTAAAGTTAGCTAACTTTTTGAGTAATATTAGGTAGTTAAAATATTATAGACAATAAATAAAAATATGAAAATATTTGATAATAAAAAAAATTTAATCAAAATTAATTTATTTTATTTAGTATTCACTAATTGCTATAGGAATTAATAAATGTTAAATAAAACAAGTTTTGATTATTTTTTTGTCTCCCTAATATTACGATAAAAATATATAATTAATAATATTTGTATTTATAAGAGAGTATGAATTATTTTTCGACCTTATTAGTTAACACAATTAATTTTGTTTTTATAACTATCTTCTCTCATTTAATTACACTAAAAGTGAGTTTTAAATTTAGTGTGAATTAAATCTCAAAAAATGCTCTTTCATTATATTATATTCATAATTCTATAAATTTTTTCTCAAATAAAAATTTTAAATTTTGATATTTTTAATCCTAAAAAAAATCTCAAATCACATCAATACATTTTATAAGAAATAAAAACATGGTATATATATGTTTGTTGAGAATAAGTTAACCTTTAATTAACAATATATACGGTAATTAAATATTACGCTCCTAACTCTTATTTATAGGTCTATCATTATTACAATAACTTTTCTTGTGCTGTAAATATTGTTATATTCAATTATTCATATTGGCACACTAATTAAGGCAACACCTTACAACAAGCAACAACTAACCGGGGGGAGTTACTAACTAACAACATTGCCATTGCCAATCTGCCATGCTGTCTTTAGAAATAAATTATAGAAGCAAACCACAAAAAACAAAAACAAAACGAATAAATAAATAAAATTATTGTCTTATATGTAGAACCAAAATAAAGTGAGTTGAACAAATTTAATTTGTTAAGGAACCTAGGGAAAGCTATGGTTACATACTATAACTGAGAATAGAGAAAGTAATCAATAAAGAAGACGTATAAAAACCAAAAAGGTTATGATCCGGAACTTTAGGCATGCATGTGTAGAATAATATAAAATGTACTATAGAATCTCATCTTTATGGTTCAATGCCTATAAAAGGAAATGCTCTTGGCATGACATTCCCATCACTTATCAAACAAATATATATAGCTACCAATAATATATAGTAACAAGAGCTATATTTGAATCATCAAATTGAAGGGCTGATTGATCTATATATTAAAAATATATAGCATCAATGGGTCAAATGATTGTTCAGGTGGTTTTGGTGGCAGTTATGGTGGTGCTTGTGGGAGTGGCTGGGGCTACTCCTCCTGGGATAGCCAAGAATCCAAGCCATGCAACTTGCAATATAAAGAAGTATAAACATTGTTACAATTTGGTGCATGTTTGCCCCAAATTTTGCCCTGATGAATGCACTGTGGAATGTGCTTCTTGCAAGCCCATTTGTGTTGGGGGTTCTAACCCTACTCCACCACCATCAGAAACACCCTCAACACCTTCTTACTATCCACCTCCATCAACACCTTCAACTCCTTCTTCTCCTCCTCCTCCTCAAACTCCTTCGCCTTCAACTCCTTCACCATCAACACCTTCTTCAACTCCACCAACAACTCCTTCATCTCCACCTCCATCAACACCTTCAACTCCTTCTTCTCCTCCTCCTCAAACTCCTTCGCCTTCAACTCCTTCACCATCAACACCTTCTTCAACTCCACCACCATCAACACCATCTCCAACTCCTCCACAAACTCCTTCAACACCAACTCCTTCATCTCCAACTCCTCCACAAACTCCTTCAACACCAACTCCTTCATCTCCAACTCCTCCTCAAACTCCTTCACCTTCAACTCCATCCCCAACTCCAACTCCTCCTTCTGGACCAAAAACAGCAAGATGCAGGAACAAGAACTACCATAAGTGCTACAACATGCAATTCACTTGTCCTAGCGCCTGCCCTGCTGCATGTGAGGTTGACTGCAACACTTGTAAACCTGTTTGCAGTAAGTACATATATATACACACCAACCATCTTATATATACCAAAATAACTTTTGATATAATATATTGAATTATGATTGGCACAGATTGTGACAGACCAGGAGCAGTTTGCCAAGACCCTCGTTTCATCGGCGGCGATGGCACCACATTCTACTTCCACGGCAAGAAAAACACCAACTTCTGCCTCGTCTCCGATCCAAACCTCCACATCAACGCCCACTTCATCGGCAGAAGAAACCAAAACATGAAGAGAGACTTCACCTGGGTTCAATCCATCGCCATCCTCTTCAACAACAACCACACACTCTTCATCGGGGCCCAAAAAACCGCCGCATGGGACGATTCCAACGACCGCGTTGACCTCTCCTTCGACGGTCAACCCATCACACTCCCACAATCAGAAGGAGCCACGTGGACATCCCAAACCTCCCCCAGCGTAACCGTTTCTAGGGCTGAAGACTCCGCCAGCAACAGCGTGGTTCTGGAGGTCGAAGGGAAACTGAAGGTGAGCGCAAAGGTTGTTCCTATAACTGAAGAAGATTCCAGAATTCATAGCTATGGGGTTACCGAAGAGGATTGTTTTGCGCACCTTGATTTAGGGTTCAAGTTCTTGGATCTGAGCAGCGAAGTGAGTGGGGTGTTGGGACAAACTTATAAGGAAAACTATGTGAGCCGTTTGGATATTGGAGCTAAGATGGCCGTGATGGGTGGTAGCGGAAGTGAATTCGAGAGTTCTAGCTTGTTCTCCACAGATTGTTCTGTTTCTCGTTTTGTTGGTGACAGTAATAATATTGGAGAGAAGAGCAGTTTTGAAGGGTTGAGCTGCCAAAGTGGAATTGATGGACAAGGAGTTGTTTGCAGGAGATAGGTTATTGTTTCTGCAGCTTTATGTTAATTTGATTATCAGACACCTCTACTTGTTGTTTAATTTGTTTATGTTTTTATCTTATGAGAATAAATTACATAATCATCAAAGAACACTGGACTAATTTGATGATGCTGTAATGGTTATTGGAATATTATTATTTTCGCTAGCTATATATATTCATGGTTACTGTATTACATGAACATCATATAATAAATTTATAATATTTATTTCATATCTCACTTTCAAAACACCAAGCATCATTTTATTCACACACCAAATAGTATTACACATATCAAAAGCCACTCAAGATACAACAAATCAACAAGAATATAATAATCAGAACATAAAAACAATTGTGCATAAATTAGTTAAATTCTTTCTACTCATTTCAATTCTTGAACTTGGACTGGAGATAACCGATGGTAGTTTCATCCAAGTGAAAAGCCTTAACAAGAACATCAGTAGCAATTTCAGGTGTAGATCCAAAAACAGCATTACCAACAGTGATAACTCCGGGATTTTGACTACTAAGAGCAGCAATGGCAACAGCATTACTGTGGCCTACATTTCTCTGATAGTGAACAAGTCCCACCGGAAACACAAAGACGTCACCCTTTTGTAGAACTTTCCGAATGTGGCGGTTTTCGGGGTTGGAAGTGACGAATCCAACCTCCAAATATCCATCAAGAACTGTCAAGATTTCGGAGGCGCGAGGATGTGTGTGAGGAGGGTTAATGCCCCATGGAGCATAATCGATGCGAGCTATGGATATGCCGAGTGTGTTGAGTCCTGGTAGTTGAGTTGCAGTTACTGGAGTGACTTTAGATCCACTAGGGTTTGAGGTGTTTCCAGCTATGTGAAGACCACTGAAGAAGAAATCATTTGCTTCAACAACTTTCGGATCCTTGCACACCAAACCATTCACTAACACTGCCATGCATAATTTGAAATAATTTAATTAAATTAAACCCTTTCCCCATGAAGAGAAACTGTTGGTTAATTAAGATAAGCAATATATATATATATACCTTGGCCTTGTGAGTCTGAGACGCAGAAATCCTGAAGAGCACTATTGTCAGTTGCCGTGACAACAACTGAAAGTGATAGAGCTAAAATTGCTAGCACCAATGAAAAATTGTAAGCCATTTCACAAAGAGGAGCACAATAAATTAAAGCAATATAGCAGATTTTGTGAAGGAGCACAAAGAGTAGCAGTGTTTTAATTTGTGTGTGTTTTAGTGTGTTAGTTGATGGACAATATAGGATTGCACTAAGGCATTTATATAGCAATCTAATGATGATGAAGATGTAAAATACTATATGCCGTCCTAATAATTAATCAATCAAGAACTGAAATAGTCATCGATCTTTTGAAATATGTTATGTTATTGATTAGTGATAACATAAGGTGTATGGGTTTTGCTCATGCTGGCATGCACAGAGAAGCAGTGTCTCGTAGAGTATGAAATAGTGCCGGCCAAGAGTGTTTGGTTAATTAATGAGTCAACGTAGGAATCTTGATTGATTAATTTGAACCAATCAATCAACACTTCAACACTTCCATTTGTGATTCTGAAACACATTCAATACGAGTTAACAATAAAATAAGGGTGGCCGTGGTTCTGAATTTAAATGGAGGGCAACAGCCTGTATTTGGATTGAAGCTGATGTACGTATTTAAGTCTTTAGAGTTGTATGATCGAAAAGCTTCTTTGTTAATTGTTGTTATATAATTTTAAGAAACACGTGGTTGTCGTATTTATACGTCGGAGACATTTTGACCTTTATATATACTTGACTAAAATCTCCCAAGTATAGTGAGATTAAAGCAGTATACTAAAATTTTAAATTTGAACGGCACCAATTATATGTCTGAGATTGAAAAAATTATATCATATTAATCTCTGACTTATTTTTTGTTAACGGTACGATGACAATCAACGACATATGGCATGTTGAAGTGGATAGTTATGTTAT
>NC_029788.2:10848628-10849349 GCF_000816755.2 Arachis ipaensis
TATTTAAAATTGGTATAAAAATAATATATATTATTAATTAGTAATACAAAATTGTTCTATATAACTAAAAGAAATATATAAAAAAATATTTTAAAAATTAATTTATATTCTAATAATAATAAAATATTTAAATATTATTGTAATTTATTTTAAAAAATTTAGGTTTTCTATATATGATGGCCCCTCTCAAACACAAATTTAAAATTAAGAATAAAGTATTGTTTTTGTCTCCAACGTTAGAGTAAATTTTATTTGTATTTCTAACGTTTAAATCGTTTTATTTGTATTCCTAATGTGTGTAAAAGTGATTCAATATTATCGTACCGTTAATTACACATCATGAGCTTTAGTTGGAATTCTAAAAATCTCTTCTTGAAGTTAGAATACAAATATCTAGGACAGAACCGATGATCCCTCTAGATAATAGTTCATCAAAAGTTGAAACTAATTCCGGTAACATTTACGTAATTTACTCTTTAGGGACATAATTGAATTTGAACATAAATAATGGGTACAATATTGAAATCGAACACATCCAAATAAGATCTAATTGAGAATAAATATATCTAAATGAGAATAATTTTAAAATACAATCTGATCTATTAATTAATTGACGGCAGAATAACATTAAATTACTTTTATAAATGTTAAGAATATAAATAGGACAATTTAAACGTTAAGAACAAAAATAATACATATCCTAAACCTTAAAAACAAAAAT
>NC_029788.2:10849393-10857977 GCF_000816755.2 Arachis ipaensis
CAAAATTCATATATTTTTATCAAATTTAATTTATTATTTTAATAAATACATTAATTATTTTTAGGGCTTAATCATTTTGAATGGTTAATTGTTTTTATAAATTTTTCGAAGGGAACATGATTATGTTTATAAGGAACAAATTAAAAAGGACTCTTTTCAAAGATGATGTGCTACAAAATGGTAACACATGTATTTTACCGAAAGCTAGGTGTCTTGTAACGTGGCAATATACACTATATATGAATGTTGACATGTTAGTTTCATTTGTATAACAGAGATACATTACTAGAAGCAATTCTTTGATACAAACGGATTCATTCACCTACGAATCAAAAAAGAAAGAAAGAAAGCAAATGCAGTTGCAAAAGCTTGTCCAAGAAAAAGAATCAATAAAGTGGTGCATCATAAGATGAGGGCTTGGAACGTGAATAAAGTGGTGCAAGGTGAGCAAGCTCCGAGGCCTCATCATGAATTCGGCCCCGTTTCTCCATCTCCTCTTTCTTCTTCGATTGATTGTATCGATGCTAAAAGAACCAACCAGGTAACTTCATTTCAGTGCAGCAAATTTTATGATATATGTTTTTCTTTCAAGAAAAAGTGGATATTAATTGACCTTGCCTGCTGATTTTGATACCCTAATGAAAGAGGGTGAAAACTGTGTCAAAGAAGCGGTTAAAAATAAAATTGATGATNATACATTCAATACATTTATTGTAATTTTTTTTTGTGAGTGTATATGTTTTGTTCTTTTATTTTTCAGTAAAGTGGTATCAGAGCCACTTATAAAATATCTTCGGTCAAAAAGAATTATTTTATCTTTTTAATACTCACAATTATCTAAGTTTAACTATGACAATTGGTCATCTAATGAAAGCAATTCTCGATGCTCGTGTGAGAGATAGTTAAAAAAGATTATGTAGAACTAGAAAATATGGAGAAACTAACAGAAACTCAGAAGGACAAATTGAAAAATAAAAGACAGAAAAACTAATGTGCACTTATTATCATTTATCAAGGTTTAGATGATGATATATTTGAGAAAATTGTTGATATAACCAATGCAAAGAAAACTTGGGATACTCTTCAAAATTTCGTCATAGGAGTTGAGAAAATGAAGAAGGTTCGCCTTCAAACTCTAAGGGCTAAGTTTGAGTCTCTAATGATGAAGGAGACTGAATCTATTTTGGATTATTTCACCAAAGTTTTGGCGATAGTGCACCAAATGAAAAGGTTTGGAGAAAAATTAGAAGATGTTCGTGTTGTTGTGAAAATTCTTCATTCTCTCAACTCAAAATTTTACTATGTGGTGGTAACCATTGAAGAGTCTAAAGATTTAAATACGATATCCATTGATCAGTTGAATGGTTTATTACGGACCCA
Organism: Arachis ipaensis; assembly: GCF_000816755.2. Lineage (NCBI taxonomy): Eukaryota > Viridiplantae > Streptophyta > Magnoliopsida > Fabales > Fabaceae > Arachis > Arachis ipaensis. Next base: position 10,850,774 of record NC_029788.2, read on the forward strand.
TGAAGAAAGAATGGATAAAGGCAAGCAAGAACATGTGAAACATGTCTTGCAGGTAAAACTTTTGTGGAATGTTAGAGGAGAAGCCAACGAAAGTGGAAGACAAGGACGAGGACGAGGTCATCGAGGCCGTGGATGAGGATGAGGACGTAGTTACGGAAGAAGAAGAAACGAGAAAAATTATTCTCAACAGAGAAAAAATCTAAATTTTTCTCGAGGTCGTGAAAGAGGAAGAACGGTTGATAAAAGACAAATTGAATGTTATTCATGTAGAAAGAATGGACATTATTCTTGAGAGTGTCAGACATACAAAGAAGAAGAAAATAAACTTGTTGTACACAGTAAAGATGTTGAAGAATCAACATTATTCCTTACGCTCAAAGAAGATCAAAATTCTGAAGATAGTACGTGGTATCTTGACAATGGAGCTAGCAACCATATGACATGTGATAGGAGTAAATTTGTAGCATTCGACGCCAACGTAAAAGGACACGTGTGTTTTGGTGAGGAATCAAAAGTAGAGATCAATGGCAAATGGACGATTCTATTCGAGTTGAAGAACAGAAGTCATAAGATTCTTTCCAATGTTTATTACATCCCAAAGATGAAGAATAATATCTTGAGTATTGGACAACTTATGGAGAATGGTTGCAGGATAGTCATGGAAGATCGCTATCTTTGGCTTAGAGATAAAAATGAAAATCTTATTGCTAAGGTTTCTATGACAAAAAATTGTGTGTTCTGTTAAACATGAGAAGTGGTGGAGCTATATGTTTGAAGTCATGTATCGAAGATCCATTATGGATTTAGCATATGAGATATGGACATTTAAATTTTGGTGGACTCAAAGAATTGGAAAAAAGAAGATGGTAAAAGGAATTTCAACAATTGATCATCCTCATCAGATATGTGAAGCTTGCTTACTTGAAAAACATTCAGGAAAGAGTTTTTCAAAGCGGTCTAAATCAAGAGCTACCAAACCACTTCAGCTTACCCGCAAGGACATTTGTGGACCTATCAAGCCTTTATCACTTGGTAAGAGTGCTTATTTTCTACTTTTCGTTGATGATTATTCAAGCAAAATATGGGTTTATTTCTTGAAGCAAAAGTGCGAAGCATTTAATACATTCAAAAGTTCAAAGCCCTCGTTGAAAATAAAAGTGGTTATAAGATAAAAGCTCTCAGAACTAACAGAGGTGGAGAATTCACTTTAAATGATTCAAGACATTTTGTGAAAACCATGTTATTCGACGTCCCCTAACTGTTTCTAGATCACCTCAAAAAAATGGAATTATTAAAAAAAAAATAAGACAATTCTAAATATGGCGAGAATGATATTGAAGATCAAGTCATTGCCAAAAGAGTTATGGGAAAAAACAGTTGCATGTGCAATTTATCTCTCAAACCACTCACCTACCAAGAGTTTGAGAGATATAACACCTCAAGAAGCATGGAGTGGTTTAAAACCTAATGTGTCACATTTAAGGGTTTTTAGATCTATTGCATATGTCCAAATTCCTAAGCAAGAAAGATCGAAGCTTGATGATAGGAGCTATAAGGTCGTATTTATTGGCTATGAGGAGAATACCAAATGCTACAAGTTCTTTGATCCCGAGAACAATAAAGTAATAATAAGCAGAGATGTTGAGTTTGAAAAAAGTACAAAGTGGGACTAGACTACATAAAATGAAGCTACTTATGATTTTTTGCCTTACTTTGAGGAAGAAGAAGCTCCCATGCAAGAAGTGCAAGATAAAACCAATCCTTTAACATTAGCATTAACCCCACTATTATCATCATCGTTATCTCCATCTTCTAGTTCAAGCGAAAGCCCTCGCAGATATCGAAGTCTCACTAATCTCTAAGACAAAACTAAAATACTAGAGGATGATAATTTATTGTGTCTACTCTCCAATGACGAGCCTTTGAATTTTAAAGCTATCAAAGATGAAAAACAGATACAAGCTATAAAGGAGAAAATTCAATCAATTGAGAAGAACAACACTTGAAAACTTGCATCACTTCCAAGTGATCATCAGACTATTGGAGTCAAATGGGTCTACAAAATTAAGAAGAATGCTAAAGGTGATGTAGAAAGGTACAAGATAAGACTCGTTGCAAATGGGTATAAGCAAAAGCAAGGAATAGATTATGATGAAGTGTTTGCTCCGGTTGCTCGCTTGAAAACGATAAGGCTATTATTATTACTTGCAGCACAAAACCACTGGAAAATCCACCAAATGGATGTGAATTATTTTTTTGAATGGTAATCTTTTAGAAGAAGATTATATTGAACAACTTTTAGGTTTTGTTATTGAAGGTTGTGAAGATAAGGTGTTAAGGCGTAAAAGGGCTTTATATGGACTGAAGCAAGTTCCAAGAGCTTGGAATGATCGTCTTGATATGTATTTTCAAGACAATGGCTTCACTAGGTCCATTCATGAATATACACTTTATGTGAAAGAGGAAAGAAGAAATTTGTTATTTGTTTGTGTCTATGTGGATAATCTTATATTCACATAAAATAATCAAATAATGTTTGAAGAATTTAAGAAGGTAATGGCTCAAGATTTTGAGATGAGTGTTATGGGTTTAATGTCCTATTATCTGGGAATTGAAGTGAAACAAATAGATTAGGGGTGCACAGACCCGACCCGGCCCGAAGGTCCGGCCCGGTCCCGAACACTTTAGAGGCTAATTTGGTGTGATTTCATCGGATTTAGGGCCGGGTAAGGGTCTAAAAAATAGACCCGGTCATTATTTCGGGTCGGGTTCGGGCCATAGCTCGGGTCACCCGAAGTCGGCCCAGTGGTCCGGTCATCATACACAATTAATATTTTGTATTATTAGTGATGGATCATGACTATTCTTATGTGGAATTTAAGTATTGTAAATCTTAATATTTTGTGTTATTAGTCATTATAAGACTATAAGTTAATGTTTTATGTTTAGAATGCATAAGACTTTAGACTAATGCATAATATTGTATTATTTGTATTGATTTAAATATTTAATATTATTAGACAATATTAGTATTGATTGTGGTTATACTTTAGTATTGATTGTGGTTATGCTTTAATTATGAAGAAAGGGTTGGTTCTTGTTATATTTTTCTAAGTGAATTTTACCATGTTAAATAATTGTTGGAGTCTTGAAAATTTGAATATTTTTACATGCTAGCTTACAAGAAGGTATCAACGTAATGTAATGTTAACGGCCCGGTTTTCACCCAGTTTTCACCCGGTATAATTGTGGCCCGAAAGTGTATTGGTTTCATCGGGTCTAGGGTTGGGTTCGGGTCTAATAAATAGACCCGGTGTATATTTCGGGTCGGGTCTGGGTCACATCAAACCCGGCTTCACCCGACCCATGTGCACCCCTAAAATAGATGATGGAATTTTCATCTCAGAAGAAGCTTATGCAAGAGAGCTATTAAAGAAACTCAACATGTTAGACTGCAATCCTACCAATAAACCTATAGAGTGTGGAGTCAAACTTTTCAAAAAGGAAGAAGGTGTATGAAAAGTTGATCAAACATTATTCAGAAACCTTGTAGGGAGTTTGATGGTAATCAGTGGCTAAGAGAATGGAGAGTTGATCTTAGCCCCTTTTTCTGAATATTAATTTTTGTCTTTTTAAAGAACTCCAGGAGATATTTTTACTTTTTGTCTCATAACCAGTCAAGAGACATTTTCTTTTTGTCTCGTAACCGATTAGGAGATATTTTTCAATTTTGTCTCCAACGTAATAGAATCAAAATAGGAGTAGAAGAGAAAGAGAGAATCGCACCCAAAAGTATCCTGGTTCAGCTGCTAAGTGCAATGCAGCCTACATCCAGTCTCCATCACAAAGTGACAAAATTTCACTATAATCATCAGATTACATACACCAATTCTTTCCTAGGATCTACCCAATCCTATTTGGGATAAATTCAAATTCTATCCCCAAATCTGAACTTGGCTTGAACTCTTACCAAGCTTTCAACTGCAAAGTGCTAACCCAACTTGCAAGCGAATCCCTACAGGATCATGACACACAACATACAGATGTACAAAGAAACTCTAAGACATCTATGAATTTTTTCTTTAATTTTGCTCACTGTCTTTTTTCTCTCACTGGCTTTTTCTTACAAACCTCACCATGTTTGCCTTTTACCATGAGACTCAGACAGACAAAACTAAAGAAAAGAAAACAAAATGAAACTCATTGAAGGAGAAGAACTCTGTTAGCTTCAGGTAACTATGAGAACTCTGTGCTTTCTCTCCTTGTCTCAACCCTTGGCCGTTCACCCTTATTATAGAAGGGGAAGCTTCCAAGGTTGAAACCAGTTCAACCAAGCCGACAACATCTTCTCCAACACACAACAGCGGTTCGGATAGAGAGAAGAGAGAGGAAAAAATAAAAACCAACATGCATGTACCTCTCTCAATTTTCCTCATCAAGTTCCTTCACTCTGAGTCCTTGATCCTGATTTTGGCTCCAAGAAAGAACTCTGACCCTTGATGAATCTCTGATCCTTGACAGCTCCTTCCTTTCCATATTTGCTTCTTCCTCTTCGTAACTCCAGTAGCTACCTTCTATCTTGGAATAACAAAAATGGAAATGAGCTTTATCCACTGAGATCTTCTTCTCTGACCGAGACGAATCTTTCCTATTCTTGGCATGGAAGATCTTGAAGCTTCTCTTGAAAATATTGCCTTCAATGGCAAAGATCTAGCCACACCATGCTTCGAATCTTTCTTTTGAAAAATCCATCATCAACCTAGCCTCTTCTTTTTCATTAGCCTCACTGTATCTGTACTTCTCTTCTGATAACTTGTTCACTATTCTTTCCGGAGTGAAGTGACCGAATATCAAAGAAGAGAGGAGAGATAATAAACAAAAAAAAAGTATTCAATGCACAAATAAATGAAATTGAATTGTAATTTTCAATTACTTATGTAAACATTTAACCAAATTAGAATTTAAGTTCCAGTAACCAATGCATGCATTAAATTAGATTGAAATTTGAATTCCATCATCCAAAGAGTGTGGGTAACCGAACCACATCTCTTTCAATTCGGACCAGAGCTTGTTGCATTACAAAGAATAATTGTTTTGAGCTGTACACTGGTTTTCTGGCCCAATTAGCTTTGCCATCCTTTCTGAATAATTTAGCCACATAGTATGGAATATTTTTGTACAAAGGCTGATCACATTTTCATCACATTAGACTTATATTGCCTTATATTGCCTTATATGCTGGGGATATTGACGGCAGGAAGAGTACTATTGGATTTGTTTTCTTTTAGGAAACAATGCAATTTTTTTGTTTTCAAAGAAACATAACATATAGTCACTCTTTCAACTTGTGAAGCTGAATATGTTGCTGTCACTGCCTATTCATGTCATGCAATTTGGCTGAAGATATTAATGAAGAAATTTCATTTTGAGTAAAATGAATCCACTAAGATCATGATGAACAACAAGTCAGTCATCGTCCTAGCAAAAAACTCAGTGTTTCACGACGACAAAAGCAAGCACATAAAGACAAAGTATCATTTCATTCGACAAGGCATTGAGAACATTCATTTGGAGGTTGAGTATGTGAAATTACTTGATCAAGTTACCGACATTTTCACAAAGTCTTTGAAATATGATGTTTTTCAAAAGTTAAGAATTATGATTGGAGTCAGACAATTATCAAGTTTAAGGGGAATGTTAAAAATAAACTTGATGGTTAGAATTTAAGAATAGAGAGAAACTACTATTTAAATGGGTTTTTATATTTAGTTTTATTATAAAGCATTTATTTATTTAGGATGTGTTAAAATATGTATAAAATCATTTTATAAAATATATACAATAAATACATTCAATATATTTTTTTTCATTTTTTTCGTAAATGTGTGTCTTATTCTTTTCTTTTTCAACCGTAACAACCACGGTTAATTTGCTATTGGATTTAAGTCATCATTAAATTTCAATATGATTGATTATTTTTTTTAATAAGTAAATTTTTTATCGATAAATCTTTTCTAAGAAAAACAGTAGGATTTTTTATGATTGATTATTTTTTGATAAGTAAATTTGTTATCAATAAATCTTTTCTAAGAAAAACGGTAGGTTTTAACAATAAATTTTAAACAGTAAGATTTTTATATCCAAAAAGGGGTTAGGGGTTCTTAATCATTCATTAATTTAACAATTCGGTAATTCTTTTTATTCGTTAAATTTTGATACAATAAATTTTTAATCCCTTTTTTATTTTTATCTCTTTTCTTTTCTTGATATATGCTCTCAGATGTTGGATGTTGAAGAACCAAAGAGAAGTTCGAAAATACTGAGACCAAGCAGTCTCCCTGATTTCTTAAAGAATTAATACATTAAAATAATTTGCTGTCCTTGTTGTTTATATAGATTTTGAAGAAGAAGAATATTAAGCAATTTCGGATTATTGGGTTTGATATTATTGTTGGTGTTATCATATATCTACCTGGAAGATTACGGACGATAGAGCATGTAGAATAAAAAACCATGGTTACTTACCATTTCATTTCTTGTTCTGATTTTCTCTGTTTTGCAGATTCCATAATGGAACGAGGAGATAAGAGGAGGAGAATTATCAGGAGCGATATCGGCTTTGACTGCATGATTTTTTTTTTCTTTGTATAAAGAACACATTAATGAAATAATATATACTGTGTATGCTGTTTTGTGTTTTCTGAAGAGGTTTTGTGGTATTTTCCTCCTCTTTCTTTCAAGAATTAAATATTGACCTCTCCATTCTTTAGGGCGCAGTTTTATATTAACACCGGAAAAATGTATTTAATGTTTTTTAAATACTAAAAGGATCAATATTATTTATTAAATAAAAAGGATCATATTATTTATGCTATTTTTTTCTAACATTTGATTTAATTTCTAGTTTTTTATTTACAATGTTTCCTTTTCCTTCTAAATTTTTACGTAATGTTTAAAATATAATAAAATTACATTTCATTCAAATTCAATTTTTTTTATATGTTTTCATTTTCATCTTTTCTCTAGTGATTTCAAGTGTTATTTGCAATTAAAATTAAAGGTTTGGACTTTGGAGACGATGTTCAAAATGGGTTTTAATATCAAGAGGAGTAATGTTATATATTTAAATTTTTTTATAAATTAACTTTATTTTAAATAATAAAGTTTAAAATAATATTAATCATAATTAATTTATTTTTGTTAT
>NC_029788.2:10857990-10858328 GCF_000816755.2 Arachis ipaensis
ATGAATTTAATGAAATTTAATTAATAAAAAAATTTAGATATGTAGTATGATGATATTAGATTGTGAGTGCCTAATAATTAGGGGAAGATAATCGCACTTAAGTCATAAAATTGTTTTGTTGTGAAAAATTATGTTTTGTAAAATTATGAAATTTAGGTATTACTTTTATTTATTTAGTTGAATTTTTTTCTTATTTTTTTATTCTCTTTTTCTTCTTATTTATCTCTTTTTTTAAATTGTTTATATCATTTTTGCAGAATTTTATTTTAAATGGATCAAATTAAAATAAAAAATGAGATGGATAAAAAATAGGTTTTGAGAGAGTTAGACATTAGACA
>NC_029788.2:10858473-10860961 GCF_000816755.2 Arachis ipaensis
GCTATGTATTAAATTAAAAAAAATTTAATTAATAAAATTTAAACCTTTGAAAAAATAAAATTTGAGTTAGTTTAATAGTCAATTTTATTAATGAAAAAACTCTTCATCCATGTATTTTTTACATAACCAAGTAATTTCCTCCACACGCGCGTCCCTCACCCCTTACTCGTTTGTCATACACGCGCTACATATAACGTGCTGCAACCTAAAGTTTTGCTCAACGTAAATCTTTTGCTGCAATGTAAATCTCCTCCTCCTCCTCCTCCTCCTCCTCCTTCTCTGTTCGCGTTCTTCTTTATTGATCTGCATTGCCTGCGTCGTTCTCCTCTAGTCGCGTTCATCTTCTCGTTTTCTTATTTCGATTTGGTTGCATTTATCTTCTTCCTATTCTTCTTCGTTTTCTTCTTCGATCTGCACTTCTGAATCGAAACAATAAATGACTCAACTTCAAATCAGGAGAGCGATTTGGATTACTCTTCTGAAATGAATCAAACTGACAAAGTTTGGATTATTCAATTTTGAATCGAATTGAATGGAATACAATTGCTAAATTGAATTGAATTAAATGGACGGATGCGTACTGAATTGAATTGATAATATGTAAATTGTAGGCAGAGTTATTTGAATTTGATTTTATATAATGGATTATGTTTCATTACTCAGTACTATACAATTGTTTCACCATGAGTACTGTGTTCGATTCACCATGAGTACTGTGTTCGGTTCATTTTGCAAAAAGCTGTTTGAATTTGATTTTATATAATGGATTATGTTTAGTTCACTCAGTACTATACAATTGTATTGTGTTCGCTTCACTATGAGTACTATATTCGGTTCACCATGAGTACTGTGTTTGGTTCACCATGAGTACTGTGTTCGATTCATTCTGCACTATTCAAAACTCTTCTTCCTCACCTTCTACTGCTTCTTCACCAGAGAGAGAAGGAGGAAAAGACAAAAAGATACAGCATCAACAACAACAAAAGAATGACGCTAGGGTTTCAGGGTTTAGGATTTTAGGGTTTAGGGTTTATGGGTTCAGAGTTCAGTATACAGGGGTTCAGTGTATTTCAAACTTTTGGTTCGCCCCGGGTATTAATTTCAGTTCACCATGTTCATGGTTGAGGGTTTAGGGTTTAGGGGTCAGGGTTCAGGGTTTTAGGGGTTTAAGGTTTACGGTAGGGTTTAGGGTTTAGGGTTTAGCGTTCAGGGTTCAGAGTTCAGAGTTCAGGGTTCGGGTTCAGGGTTTAGGGTTTAGGGTTTAGGTTTTAGGGTGTAGGATTTAGGGTTTAGGTTTTAGAGTTTTAGGGATTTAGGGTTTATGGGTTTAGAGTTCAGCGTTCAAGGTTCTGTTTTTAGTGTTTAGGGTTTAGGGTTCAGTGTTTAGGGGTTCATAATTTTTTGGTAAATAGGAGAGCGATTTGGATTACTCTTCTGAAACGAATCAAACTGACAAAGTTTGGATTATTCAATTTTGAATCGAATTGAATGGAATGCAATTGCTAATTTTAATTGAATTAAATGGACGGAGGTTTACTGAATTGAATTGAATTGAGTTGGTAATATGTAAATTGTAGGCAGAATTATTTGAATTTGATTTTATATAATGGATTATGTTTCGTTCACTCAATACTATACAATTGTTTCACCATGAATACTATGTTCAGTTCACCATGAGTACTGTGTTTGGTTTATTCTGCAAAAAACTGTTTGAATTTGATTTTATATAATGGATTATGTTTCGTTCGCTCAATACTATACAATTGTATTGTGTTCGGTTCACCATGAGTACTATGTTTGGTTCACCATGAGTACTGTGTTCGGTTCATTCTACACTATTCAAAACTCTACTGCTTCTTCACCAGAGAGAGAAAGAAGAAAAGACAAAAAAATACAGCAGCAACAACAATAAAAGAATGACGATAAGGAAAGAACACGTGAAAAAGAAGGAACGCGAAAAAGGAGGAGAAGGAGGAACGCGAAGAAGAAGGCGAAGAAGAAGAAGACGCTTCGTGCGTAAACGAGCATGAGAAGAAGAAGAAGAAGAAGAAGAAGAAGCGCGGGAGAAGAAGAAAAAGCGTGGAGGAGGAGTAAGAACGATTTCCTGTGTGTTGGGCGCGTGTATTTCACGTTTCATTTAATGGTATTGGGTTTTTTTTTTTTTTGTTGGGCCAACTTGGTTACATGGATGTGTAGTATCTCCATTTTATTAATTCGTTTAAATAAGTATTAGATATTTGAATTCTATACTAATTCATTAGTTAATAGTAAATTGTTCAATAAAATTTTAATTTATAATAGATCAAGAATATTGTAGAAATTAAAAAAAAAAGTTTTTAGAAAAAAAAAATCTAATAAGGTAAACCATCATTTAAAGCTGGAAGCACTAGGGTTGCATAATAATTAATAACCTATTTTGGGAGAAGTCAATTTTAGCTAATAAGTAATAACTCAACTTGTGGTTACGGTTTAGGATCGAGTCATTCCG
>NC_029788.2:10860968-10864553 GCF_000816755.2 Arachis ipaensis
TTTTAAAAATATTATTTACTTTTTTAAAAAACCAACAATCCTTAATTTTTTTTTGAAATATTGTTATACGGTGTATTAATGTCTTGATATATTTTTTATTATTGTCTATTTTTAAAGTATATTCTAGACATAAATATAAAAGAAAATAAACAGTTTTCGTATATTGCATGGATACTAAGACATTAATAATTAACTTGTTCGCCAATGAGTAATAGCTTAAATGGCATAATCTCCCCATACTCAATTAAGAGGTTGCGGGTTCGAGTCTCATATCTTTGGTAAAAAAAAAAATAATTAACTTGTTCACGGGAGAAGAGAAAAGGGCAAGAGTTATAGAAAAATCTTCAAACTCTATACATATAATAACAGTTAACAAACATCCAAGACTTATCTCAAAAATAGAAGCATTGCCAACAAAACCCAGTTTTATACAAATGACAACAATCAACACATAAGCATTAAGCATACACATCAACGAGTCAATCTAATTTGACTGCTCCAAAATTTAAAAAATTTACCACTCGATCAAAAGCCAACCATATTAAACATATGAAACAATCTTCCACATAGCACAATAGATGCCTTAAGCAGCAGCCTCCTCTTCTTCCTCTTCATACTCTTCCTCATCAGCAGTAGCATCCTGGTATTGCTGGTACTCAGCAACCAGATCATTCATGTTGCTTTCGGCCTCGGTGAATTCCATTTCGTCCATTCCTTCCCCAGTGTACCAGTGCAAGAAAGCCTTGCGCCTGAACATAGCTGTGAACTGCTCGCTAACTCTCCTGAACATCTCCTGAATTGAGGTTGAGTTACCAATGAAGGTGGATGCCATCTTGAGACCCTTGGGTGGGATATCGCACACGCTGGACTTGACATTGTTAGGAATCCACTCAACAAAGTAAGATGAGTTCTTGTTCTGCACATTGATCATCTGCTCATCTACTTCCTTGGTGCTCATCTTACCACGGAACATTGCTGATGCTGTCAAATAGCGACCGTGGCGTGGGTCAGCAGCACACATCATATTTTTGGCATCCCACATCTGCTGAGTCAACTCAGGCACAGTCAAAGCCCGGTACTGCTGGGATCCTCTTGATGTTAAGGGTGCAAACCCAACCATGAAGAAGTGGAGACGAGGGAATGGGATAAGGTTAACAGCAAGCTTTCGGAGATCAGAGTTAAGTTGCCCCGGGAAACGTAGACAACAAGTAACTCCACTCATGGTAGCGGAAATTAGGTGGTTAAGGTCGCCAACTGTAGGTAAGCAAAGAATATAAAAATTTTAAGAAGTTGATCTTCCTACCAAAAGACTAGAATATGATAAGAATACATTCCATTTAGGGGAAGTGAGTGAAAACCAAATGATTTTACAAGTCTGTCCAACCACCACCATCAGCAGCGATGGGTAAGACACAAGACCTAAACCCATTTGGCTCCTCCCATGGTCCCACCAATACAATGATATTAACATTTAATCCCAATTTTACATTGTGAAATGAAAGGTGAACCAAATTGTCTTTTCTTTATACAAAAGATATATCATTATGTTGATCATAATTCATTCCGTAACATTAACTGTTTATTTGTCATAATTACAACAAAAGCATCAGCAGCAACAAAAAGATAAATATCTCTGCCATATGCAATAAAATACAAGAAATCAGAAACTTACATGTTGGAGTGGCAAGCTTCAAAGTACGGAAGCAAATGTCGTAGAGAGCCTCATTATCCAAGACCATGCATTCGTCAGCATTTTCAACAAGCTGATGCACAGAAAGTGTGGCATTGTATGGCTCCACAACTGTGTCAGATACCTTGGGGGAAGGGAAGACAGAAAAAGTCAACATCATGCGATCTGGGTACTCCTCCCTAATCTTCGAGATGAGAAGTGTTCCCATTCCTGAGCCGGTACCACCTCCCAAGGAGTGGCAAACTTGAAATCCTGTCATATATTTTAGTTTAAAGTAAATTACAGCTAGTTAGCTTTAACAGAAAAACTTACAATGTGGCCAGAGTCCAAAGCATGAAAATCTTGACAAAAGCATAGGCAATCCAAATCCCAAAGTATTGAAAACAACTATAATAATGCACAAACCCATATAGATGTCAAACACAACCTAAATGGACTTCAATTAAGGCCTTCGGGAGAAGGGAAGGTGCACTCACAATATTGTTGTCTAATTTCCTAATTATTTGAAATTGCTTTTGTAGATGATAAAGACAATCATATAGACATAAAATTTAAAAAGATTTTAACAACAACAACAACAACAAGCAATTAGTTAAAGGCTATCAATATTGTGAACCCAAAAATTAGCTAGAACCCCTGAAAAGTACACATTAGTTAAATAAAGACAGAAGCAAAACGAGTCAAAACAAAACATACAAATACTAACTAAAAGAATTTCAAAGTCATAAGGACTGAATAACGAAAACTGAAATGATGTTTATATCATTGCTAACGGCAACTCGTGATAGAAATTCATCGACAAGAAATGAAAATAAAAAACTCAAACCGAAATTCCCTCATGAACAAGACACAAAACATGTGAATTAATTAATAAATTAAATTAAACCAAAAAAATAAACAACTCTAATTCATTTTCATTTTCAATTTCAATTCAGATCCTAAAATACAAAATCTCGAACAAACGGAATCAAGGAAAACGAAAAGCAGTTTACCCTGCAAGCAATCGCAATTCTCTGCCTCCTTCCTGACAACATCAAGAACGGAATCAATAAGCTCAGCTCCCTCAGTGTAATGTCCCTTCGCCCAGTTGTTACCAGCCCCGGACTGCCCGAAAACGAAGTTATCAGGCCTAAAGATCTGCCCGAACGGACCGGATCTAACGGAGTCCATGGTTCCCGGCTCCAGATCCATGAGGACGGCGCGTGGAACGTATCTTCCGCCAGTTGCCTCATTGTAATAGACGTTGATGCGCTCGAGCTGAAGCTCAGAGTCGCCGCTGTACTTCCCGGTGTGGTCAATTCCGTGCTCGTCGCAAATGACTTCCCAGAACTTGGCACCGATCTGGTTACCGCACTGCCCCCCCTGGATGTGAAGGATTTCTCTCATTTTTCGTTCTTTCCTTTTTTCTTTTTTTTTTTTTCTGTTACGTGGTTTGTTTTGTCGGGAAACAAAAACAGGAAGCGGAAGGAGGGAAAAGAGAGAAAAATGAGAGGGAAATAAGACAGGGAGGGCGAGGGGTACTTTTTTTGTGCGTCTTGTGCTTTTTGTTTGGGGAAATACAGCGTTCAATGTGTGGATTAGAGGATTTGTGGGTGCAAACTACTGTTTGGAGCGTTTCTAGGGAGGACTCTTTCGTAAATTCGTATAGATAGTCTTCCCTCTTCAGGGGTATTTTTGGTTTTAGATTTGAGCTGAAGTGATTTGGTGGAAATGAGCTGTGACATTATTCTGGAACCGCTTGCATTGATAGTACTTTTTCTATTTGTTTCAATTTTTTATTTGAGGGTGGTATTTCGCTTTCTCTCTCAAATTATTGTTCGATGCTTCATTTTCATTTTCTCTTTTTCTTTCGATACTATACTTAGGTATAAAATAATATTCTAATAATAACACAA
>NC_029788.2:10864681-10883338 GCF_000816755.2 Arachis ipaensis
ATTAGTTTTTTTTTTTTTTTAATCAAAAGTTAGAAAATTTTATTAGATGGAATAATTGGTTTACATTGGACTACAATCAAAAAGAAAAACAGAAAATTCCAACTAAAACAATACATAACCATTTAAAAAAAAGAGAAATGAGTTTATGGGTTTTCAAGAGCTCTCCGTGCAACTTCTGCCACCAAAAGGGAGTTTTTTCAGAACCAGTGAAGATCACTTCATTCTTTGTTCTCCAATTCTCCCATATTGTGTGAGCTGTCTAGGCTTTCAATCACTGATAATCTCCACTCTTCTGAAGGAATTTGGTCAATTGCATCCACCATCGTCAAAGATCTTCAACTCTGAGAGGAATGGACAGTTGGTTGTCGCTCCAACCTTCAATGGCGTCGGGACATGACCAGAGGCAATGGAAAACAGACTCTTTCTTCAATCCGCATTTTGGACAGTCTGGGTTCACTTTAGCAATTTTTGAGTTTAATTTATTCTTAACTGATAAGCCATCATGCATCACCTTCTACAAAAAGCTTTTTATTTTCGGTGGACACTTTAGCTTCAAAATTGATGATCATAGTGAGCTTTTTTTACCTTGTTCAGATAGAAATTCGATGGGGTAAAAGAATTGGAAAGTAACCTACCCTGAAGCCATCGAGTATCTCGCATTTTTCGTCTGCATCCAGGTCAGTGTGTCTTCTCCTTCTTGGATGACTGTTTTGAGTATGGCTGTTGTTACTTATATACTAAAAAGCTGTTTATCAATGCCAGATTCCATTTTCTATCTAGCTGAATTAACTCTGAAACCCATTCTAGTGTGTTCTTGTATTAGTGTTAGGAATAAGGGTTATAGCAATAAACTCAGGAACCCATGAATCCTCTTTAATACTCACTAAAATGCTTCTACCAATTTTCTAGAGCAAACCCTTCTCCAACATTTTTTTTCCTTCCAACACACTCTTCAATTCCCAAGATAGATTATTTTCAACTTTAGTTCTCAAAAAGATAGAAAATATATAATATTTGCTTTTATAGATTTTATGGATTAGGAAATAGGGCTTAGTTAGAATTCTCCATCCTTGTTTAGCTAGCATAGCGATGTTGAATGCTTTCAAATTTTTGAAGTTTAAACCCTTTGAGGTCTTGGTCTGCATGAAATTTTTCAGTTAATCCATTGCATCATTCTCTCTGTATTTATTTTGATTGCCTATGGGGGAACCCGCAACGTACTAGCTAGCTGATCACGAACCTGGATAGGGGTATCTTTACTAGAAAAAACTGAGAATTTATCTAGGTTGACCATTTATCCACTGATCTCCTCATAGGCTTGTAGGATCTCAATTAGGTTGTAGCACTCTTCTTCCGTAGATCTAATAAAAGTATTGAGTCGTCTGTAAAGAAAAGATGACTAACTTCGGGCATCAATGATTAAGCCTTGATGGGTAAGGCGGGAGTTGGCCAATTAAGAAGTCAATGTGAAAACAGCGTTGCGAGTATAGCTCTTAACCAGTTGAAATCCGCCTCATCAATTTAGAATGGTTGTTACAAAAGTTTAGAATAAAAAATACTGGGAGTATGAGTCCCAAGTCGTCTCCCAACGAGTTGCTAGAAAGGGTGCTAAGTTATTAATCAGGAGTTTTCCGAGAATTTTGAGAGTTGAATAACAGAAAATAAACAATTGTAATTAAGTGTAATGAAAATTAAAAGGAATTTATATTATTCAAAATAAAAAGCCTTGACTGGGGAAATGATTAATTGGAAGTTTTATCCTTGTTGGAATTTTCTCAAGTGTAGTATAAAGAGGTTGTTATTTTCACTTAGTTAACCCTTACTAAATAAAAGAAAGTCAAGTGATTGAGCTAACTCTTATTCGCAAATCCTAGTCCTCTCCCTTGGGAAGGTCTAGCGTTAGTAAATACAGAATTAGCCAACAACTTCCAATTTAACGAACCACTTGAGCATTCCAACTCAAGTGTCTCCTCTTAATCAACCCCCATGTCAAGTAGGGAATCTACTCTATTGACATGGATACCATCTTCGTTATTGGGAGTTTGGAATAGAAAAGAGACATAATAATGTAAATAAGATAGGAATTCAAAATTAATTAAAAGTAAAAGGAATCCTTTGCATTAACAATCCATGAAAATAATCCAATTGTAACTCTAAACAAGAATTAAGAATATGGAATAAATAAAAGAGTAAGGAAACAAACTAGAATAGTATCTTCAATGGAGGTGATGACTCTTCAAAATCCAAAAGCAAAAGCATAAAACTAATAAATTATGAATGTAAACAAAACCTAGAGGAAGAATAATGTTCTCTCTAGATTCCAATCTAAAAACCTAAAACTATGCTAATGTGAATGTGTGTTGAGTCTCTGCAGGTTCTCTGGCTCTAGTCTTTGTTTTTGGGCCAGAAACAGGGTCAAAACTCGGCCCAAAATCGCCCCCAGTATTTTCTGTTATTTCTGCAGATTGCGCATGTCAAGCGTACGCGTCATTCATGCGTGTGCGTCATTTGGCGAATTTTCTTGTCACGCGTACGCGTCAGGCACGCGCACGCGTCGTTGCAATTTTCTCCATGTCGTGCGCACGCGTGAGCCATGCGTGCGCGTCGATGCTCGCTGGTCATCTCCTTAGTTTCTTGTGTTCCTTCCATTTTGCAAGCTTCATCTCCATTCTCTAAGCCATTTCTACCCTATAAAGCCTGAAACACTTAACACACGGATCACGGCATCGAATGGTATAAAGGAGAATTAAAATATACAAATTAAAGATCTCTAGGAAGCAAGTTTTCAACCATAGGATAAAACTAAGAAGGGATTGTAAAATCATGCAAATCATATGAATAAGTAGGTAAAGACTTGATGAAACCACTCAATTAAACACAAGATAAACCATAAAATAGTGGTTTATCAACCTCCCCACACATAAACATTAGCATGTCCTCATGCTTAGCTCAAGGAGATAAAATAAATGAGTAGGAAAAAGTAAGACTCATGCAATGCAATGCAACCTATGTATATGAATGCAACTATATGCTAAAATGATTTTGCCTACTTGGTTAAAAGTAAATAAGTTCTTCAAGACAAATATAAATCAAATATCACTAATTAAAATTCATACAGTAAAAAAACAAGTAAACTTGTAAGAAGACAGCTCATGAAAGCAGGGAACATAGAATCAAGCATTGAACCCTCACTGATAGTATATGTGCACTCTAATCACTCAAGTGTATAGGGTAATCACTCTACTCTTCTCTAGTCATGCTTTCTAAACTTTGTTCTTCACCTAACCAATCAACAAGTATTTAAGGTACCAATGCAAACATCATGAGGACTTTTCAAGGTTGTAATGGGGCTAAGGTAAAGGTGAGGGTATATATATATGGCTAAGTGAGCTATAAATTGAATTCTTGATTAACCTAAGCTATTACCTATACATACACTATATACTTTTAAATTCATGCCTAGCTACCCAAAATTTTCCCACTTTTGTATCACATACTCATGCATCAACTTTTCTCTTAACTTGTATCACACATGCATTGATCTTTTCATTAACTTAACATTGCATTGAGGTAATTTTGTCCCTTATTTATTTACTTATTTATTGAATAGTTTTTTATTTTTTTATTTTTTTATTATTTTTTTTAAAACATAAAAATAAACATAACATTATCAATGCACATAGATTTTTTATTTTCTGGTCTTACATGAGTAGGTACCCAAATTTTCTATATTTTATCAATTGTAAAAACATAACACATTTTCTTGTTAACCCATGTTCCCACAGTTTTTCCATACTTGATTGACACACAATCTCTATCTTAAGCTAACCAAAGATTCAATTTGGGGTATTACTTGTTTTTCTGCTTAAGACTAGTGATGTGGTAAAATATAGAACAAATGGGATTTAAAAGGCTCAAAGTGGCTAACAAAGGTGAATGGAAGGGCAGGCTATTTGGGAAAGGTGATTTAATAATCAAATAATGGCCTCAATCATATGCATGCATATGACATATTAAACATTGGACATATAGGATGGAACGAAATATAGATTACAATCATAGAAAAGAAAACACACAAGAATAAAATTTTTATGGTTAAATAATGTAACCATATAATTAAGCTCAAGTCTCACAGGTTGTGTGTTCTAGCTTTAAACCATGTTCCAATTTACAGTCTTCAAACAGGTTTTAACACAAAAGTTTTGATTTAAATTAGTGAAAATTTTTCAAAAATAGAGTCTTAAAAAGAAACTTATTATTTTTCAACCAAATAGAACATGCATGCAAATATCTATTACTATGCAATTTATCATATCCTAAACAAAAGAAAAAAAAATAATTTATTGGTGCTAAGAAAGAGAAATTACCTCCGGAAGTCAGGTACTGACCGACCTCCCCACACTTAAAGCTTGGCACCGTCCTCGGTGCCATCAGTCAGGAACAAGGGGGGGCTGGTAGCAGCATCTCCATAATCGGGATCGTTATGGCTCCCTGTGCTGGTAAATGAAGTGGAGACCGGGGTGTCTGGGTTTTCTGCAGGTGGGTGGTTACTAACAAGCAGCTCCTTGAGGTATGTAAATCGGCGCTTGTTACGGTGCTCTCTTCGCTTTCCTTACCGGTTAAGCCGGTCTAACCTCTCAAGTATCTAATGGAGCAGTTGGTTTGTTGAAGGTGCTTGAGATGTGGAAGGAGAAGGAATATCTTTGGCCGGTTCTGCAAGCCAGCTAGTAGTGGCTGCTGGAGGTCTGATATACTTCCCGTTAGGGACATACTGATCATCCCGTGGAATCATGACCTTGGTGTTCCCAGCTCTGTAGGAGACTCCGGCTGCTGAGACTAGATCCAAAACAAAGGCGAGAAAAGGTAGGTTGCCCGCAATCTGTATGTGTCCCACAGCATGCCGAAGGTGTCTTGGTAAATTGAGAGGCTGGTCTGTAAAGATACACCAGAGTAAAACAGTCATGTCTGCAGTGAAGGAGGACTCGTGAGTGCTCAAAAAGACGTAATGAGACATAATCTGTGCCCATACTCGAGCCTCCAAGGTGAGTGCTGAAGCCAATATGCCCTTAGGTCGGGATCGATGGTATCCATAGATCCATCTGCTGCCAGGTTGTGCTATAACTCTGAGAACGGTGTCCCAGTCAAATTGGTATGTCTGGCGCTTGAAAGAGACTTCTTGGAATACGTCCAATCCTTCTGGAGTAGGGAAAAGATCTAAAGCTCGCTGAATGGCCTCTTCAGTTATGGAAACTTGCTTCTGACGGACATAGACAGACTGTATGGTTGGCATGTGAAAATCATAGTAGAATTCAACTACCCATGAAAGGTTAACCTACCGTGGCTGTCTCCGTAGGAATCCCCATTGTCTTCGCTCAATACGGGGCTCAACAAATTCAACAATGTGGGTCGGAAGAATGAGTAGGTATTCATTATTATAGTTTCACTCAGCCAGGATGGGAAACATCTGCTCACAGTAGCGATTAGTGAACCGCGCAGTGTCCTTTGCTGGGAAGGCTTTCTCTTTTTCATCGACCTTGATGATCCTCTTGAGTCGCTTTGTTGAGGACTTTATTGCTGTTGAAGATGGCTCTGCAGCTAGTGCTCTTTTTGTTCCTTTCCTTGCCGGTGGTTTGGGAGTAGCTTTCTCTTTACATTTCTTGGTGGCCATCCTGAAAAGGAAAAAAGAAAAGTAACTTATAAAGCTAAAGGTTTGAGCAAGGAAGAGGGTGGTACAAGTGATAATCAATGCACGGTAAAAAAGGATGTCGTTAACACATGGTCGCGACTACATGTGATAAGTTCATCAATGGAAATATAGCAAGTGCAAGTTATGGCAAGTAGATGCAAGATGTTTATTGGCATGCTGGTAAAGGCATGAGTAGCATAGATCAAGCATTAAATGCCCAATTTGATTATCAAGTATTTCAAACTAACAATCTGTTTGTATTGACAATTATATTCAATGAATAATATATAAAAAGGAGTTTTGTGAAAAACAGGCATTAAAGGAGAAGAATAGAATAATTTAAAAATGCACAATGTCATACGGACTTTTTCACAAACACTTAGCATGAATGGTAAATATGTTATTGAAAGTATTAAATTGAACATGCAAGCAACCCTTAAGAAGTAATATTAATTGTCAAACAACTTCTAAATAATCTAAAAGCAATTATAGAAGAAAATAATCACCCAATTAAATTTCTAACACCAATCAAAAGAATGTAAAAAGAAAAAGAAAGAAAAAGAAAACATAGATAATGAAAGTAAAAAGAAAAAGAAGAAGAAAACATAAATAAAAATAATAATGGAAAAGTAAAAAGGGAAGAAGAAAAGAAAAGAACCTTGATAATGGATGTGAAAAAGAAGGGGGGAGAAAGTAAAAAGTGAGAAGGAATAAAGAAGAAGGAAGGTAGAAGAAAGACATAAGAAGGGAGAAGAAAAAATTTAGGATTGGGGAAGAAAAGATAGGAATTCTGGTGCAGGTCTAGTTAAACTGTGCGTCACATGTGACGCGGACGCGTGGAGCACGTGTTCGCGTGGTTGGCGCTATTTTCAAGTGACGCGTACATGTGGGTGACGCGCAAGCGTGACCTAATTTGTGCTATTTGCGCGGGTGCAGCCTCGCGCACGCACAACTCTCTGTTTTATACGCACATTGCCAAAATTTAGGGTGACGCGTGCGCATAGGTGACGCGCACGCGTGAATGGCCTAATTTTGAAAAATGACGCGTACGCATGATGGGGTTTGTGCTTCCAGCACCATTCCAGCTCCACTCCATCATAACTCTCTGTCATACACCCATTTTACGTCGAATTTGCAGGGTCACGCTTGCGCGTGGGTGACGCGCACGTATGGAGGCTGATTTTTCAAGTGATGCGGACACGTCAGGGACGCGTTCGCGTGGGCGTGTTTGTGCCTAAGGCACGCCTCCAGCCACGCTCCCGCATGACTCTCTGCTTCTTTTCTTCCTTGTTTCGAATGCACATATGACGCGGACGCATCAGCGACGCTTGCCCTTCCTCTAGCGCCATTTTTTCTTTTTTTTTTATGTAGAATGCAAATGCAAATACAGACTATATACAGAGATTATGAGAAGAGTCACTTAAGAAAAATAAAGTAAAATAAAATAAAATAAAACTAAGACTGAAACAGAACGATCATACCATGGTGTGTTGTCTCCCACCTATCACTTTGCTTTTACGTCCTTAAGTTGGACGGTCTTCAGGCTCATTCTGCTTCTGTTGGTGGGTCTTCCAAGAGGAAAACCTCTAGTTTTTTGTGATCCTTCATCTTCTCACCATGATAAAGCTTTAGGCGATGTCCATTGACCTTGATGAATTTGGATCTAGAAGGATGACGCAGGTGAAAAACTCCGTATGGCTCTGCCTTTTCTACTCTGTAGGGACTTTCCCATCTTGATCTTAGTTTACCTGGCATGAGCCTCAGTCTAGAGTTATAAAGAAGAACTAACTCCCCTGGTCTGAATTCTCTCCTTTTTATGTGCTTGTCATGGACAACCATCATCTTCTCTTTGTATCGCCTGGAGTTGTCATATGCTTCTAGGCGAAGGTTCTCCAATTCTGCTAGTTGCAACTTGCTTTCAGCACTAGCTTCCTCAAAATTCATGTTGCACTCCCTCACAGCCCAGAAAGCCTTGTGTTCCACCTCTAATGGAAGGTGGCAAGCCTTTCCGTACACTAAGCAGAAGGGGCTCATCCCAATGGGTGTCTTGTATGCTGTTCGATATGCAGAGCGCATCTTGTAGCCTGGCACTCCAGTCCTTCCTATGAGGCTTTACAATCTTCTCCAGAATATGCTTTATTTCTCTATTAGATATCTCTGCTTGCCTATTGGTCTGGGGATGGTATGCTGTTGCTACCTTGTGAACTATCCCATGCTTCTTCAGTAATCCTGCTAATCTCCTGTTACAAAAGTGAGTGCCTTGATCACTCACGATTGCTCGTGGTGATCCAAAGCGACAAATAATATGGTTTCTAACAAAGGAAACAATAGTGTTAGCATCATCAGTACGGGTAGGAATCGCTTTCACCCATTTAGAGACATAATCCACAGCTAACAATATATAAAGATAACCACTAGAGTTTGAAAATGGACCCATGAAGTCAATACCCCAAACATAAAAAATTTCACAGAAAAGCATAATCTGTTGAGGCATCCCATCCCTCTTGGATATATTACCAAACATTTGGCATGAGCAACAAGATTTACAAAAAGCAGCAGCATCTTTAAAAAGAGTAGGCCACCAGAATCCACAGTCTAAGATTTTTCTAGTTGTTCTTTGAGGGCCAAAATGTCCTCCACTCTCAAAAGAGTGGCAGGCCTCTAAAATGGACTGGAATTCTGATTGGGGCACACACCTTCTAATTACCTGGTCAGCACCACACCTCCATAAGTATGGGTCATCCCATATATAATATTTAGACTCGCTTTTTAGCTTGTCTCTCTAATGCTTAGTAAAATTGGGAGGAAAAGTATGGCTAACTAGATAATTAGCTACAGGTGCATACCAAGGAACTACTTCAGATACTGCATGCAAGCTATCAAATGGGAAAGTATCATTAATAAGAGTGGAGTCATCCTTAATGTACTCAAGGCGACTCAAGTGGTCTGCCACTAAATTCTGGTTACCACTCCTATCCTTAATTTCTAAATCAAATTCTTGCAGCAGCAGTATCCAACGTATTAGCCTTGGTTTAGACTCTTTTTTATCTAATAAGTATTTTAGAGCTGCATGGTCTGAGTACACTACTACCTTAGTACCAAGTAAATAGGCTCGGAATTTATCCAGAGCAAAAACAATAGCTAGAAGCTCTTTTTCAGTAGTAGTGTAATTAGACTGAGCAGCATCTAAGGTCTTAGACGCATAAGCAATTACGAAAGGATACTTACCATCGCGCTGAGCCAGTGCCGCTCCTACCGCATGGTTGGAGGCATCACACATAATCTCAAATGGCTGGCTCCAGTCTGGTCCTCTCACAATTGAAGCTTGATTCAGGGCGATCTTCAACTTATCAAATGCTTGCATGTAATTCTCACTGAACTCGAACTCAATATCTTTCTGCAGCAGTCTAGATAAAGGTAATGCTACCCTACTGAAGTCCTTAATGAATCTCCTGTAGAAACCTGCATGGCCAAGGAACGAACGGACTTCCCTCATGAAGGAGGGGTAAGGTAAACTAGAAATGACATCTACCTTTGCTGGATCGACAGAAATACCCGTATTAGACACAACATGTCCTAGTACAATACCTTGTTTTACCATAAAATGACACTTTTTAAAATTCAATACAAGGTTTAAACTAACACACCTGTCTAATACTCTAGCTAAACTATCCAAGCAGAGGTTAAAGAAATTACCATAAACGCTAAAATCATCCATGAATACTTCCATACAGTTCTCAATAAGATCTGAAAAGATACTCATCATGCATCTTAGGAAAGTAGCCGGTGCATTACAAAAGCCAAAAGTCATCCTCTTATATGCATATGTTCCAAAGGGACATGTAAAAGTAGTCTTCTCCTGATCTTCAGGAGCTATATGAATTTGAAAGTAGCCTGTATAACCATCTAAAAAGCAGTAATGGGATTTACCTGACAGGCGATCAAGCATCTGATCAATAAATGGCAAGGGATAATGATCCTTGCGAGTAGCCTGGTTGAGACGCCTATAGTCAATGCAAACTCTCCATGAATTCTGCACTCTAGTTGTCAGGAGCTCTCCATGCTCATTCTTGACTGTTGTGACTCCAGACTTCTTGGACACCACTTGTACTGGACTGACCCATTCGCTGTCTAAGATGGGATAAATAATATCTGCTTCAAGTAGCTTGGTCACTTCTTTCTTGACAACTTCTAAGATGGTGGGATTCAATCTTCTTTGGGGTTGACGGACAGGTTTTGCTCCCTCTTCTAAGTATATTCTGTGCTCACAAACTTGAGGGCTGATACCTACTATATCCGACAAGCTCCACCCAATTGCTTTCTTATGTTTTCTCAGCACACTAAGCAGTTGCTCCTCTTGTTGGAAAGTGAGTTCCCTTGCAATGATAACTGGAAACTTCTGATTATCCTCAAGATAAGCATACTTGAGGTGGGGAGGAAGTGGCTTTAATTCCAATTTCTGCTCATGGCTAGGTTATGGATTATCTGGAACTAATGATAATGGCAAGGTGTCTTCATTATGTTCAGAGGGTGTCCCCACACTTGGACCTTGCTCCATGTGCTTCTCTTCTACTTCTTCTTGGTGAAATTCAGCTACAGTTTCATCAATGATGTCACACTGGAAGATAAAATGATCTTCCGGAGGGTGTTTCATAGCTTCATTTAAACTGAAGCTCACTGCTCTGCCATCTATCTCAAAGGAGTAAGTTCCTGAGAATGCATCCAGCTTGAACTTTGAAGTCTTCAGGAATGGTCTTCCAAGCAGGATTGATGATGGTCTTCCTGAGTCATTAGGGGGAATTTCCAGGATATAGAAGTCAATGGGAAATGTGAGCCCCTTAATTCTCACTAATACATCTTCAGCAATTCCAACTACTATAATAATGCTTTTATCTGCTAACACAAAACGAGCTGCCAACCTTTTTAAGGGAGGGAGCCTCAAAGCATCATATATAGACAATGGCATTATACTAACACACGCTCATAAATCACACATGCAGTCAGAAAATATTACACCTCAAATGGTACAGTTAACCATGCATGGACCTGGATCACTACATTTTTCAGGTATACCTCCCATTAAAGCAGATATAGAACTACCTAAAGGAATAGTTTCTAATTCATTAATTTTATCTTTATGTATGTATAAATCTTTTAGAAACTTTGCATATTTAGGTACTTGTTGAATAACATCAAAAAGGGGAATAGTTACCTCAACCTTTTTGAAAATTTCTACCATTTTTGGATCAAGTTCCATCTGCTTCCTGGGTTTCCGTGCAAGGTGTGGAAATGGAATAGGGATGGCACCACTTGTAGCCTCTGCATCCTTTGGTGCTCCATTCCTTTGCTGAGCCACTTTTTCTTAAACCTTGTCTTATACTTCATCTTCCTCTTCAGCTTCTTTCACTTCAACCAAGTCCTCAATTGGGGCGTGTTCTTGTGGGCTTGGCTCCTTCTGATTCCTCTCTGGCAGTGTGGTTCTGGACCTCAAAGTGATGGCATTGATGCCACCTTTGGGATTAGATACGGGTTGAGAAGGAATTCCACTGGAGCTTGAAGGCTGGTTGGTGGAAGCAGGTAATGAATCTATCCGGGAGACGAGAGCTTGTAAAGTGGCATTCAGACCATTTAGAGTAGAGTTAAGTGTAGTCTGCATGTCTTGTTGTCCTTGTGCAAGAGAACGAAGCATCTCGTCATTTGATGAGGAAGTAGGATAAGTGATCTGAGGGGCCTGTTGTTGGTTGTGCTGGGGTCCTTGTGATTGTCTCAGGTGAGGTTCTCGGTAAGGTTGGTTCTGATTTTGCTGTCTGTTGTTGTTATTCCACCTCTGATTTCCTTGGTTGTCTCTGCCTCCTCTGTTATAGTTGTCCCTCCAGCCAGGGTTAGAATTATCTCTCAAACCTTGGTTGGAGTTGTCCTACCACCCTTGGTTATAGCTCCCACCTTGGTTATAGTTGCCACCTTGTTGATTGTATCCTTGATTCGGGCGGTCATAGAAGTTATGAGTAGCTGCCACAATGTTGTCTTCTTGCTGGAGCTGCGGGCACTCATCAGTGTAATGACTATAATCAGTACAGATTTCGCATACTCTTTGGGGAACTAACTGTGACTTTGTTGTGGTGGGGAAGGCTGAGTTTGTTATTGATTCAACTGCATCTGCTTCAGTAGGTTGGTCATTTCACATATACTCTGTGTAAGAGCAGTAGTCTTACTGCTAGAGGAAACCTCTGCAACAGTCTTTGAGTGGCTGTTCCTGTGCCTGTGGTTTTGAGTGGACTCAGCTAAGTTGCTAATCAGTTGCCATGCTTCATCTGCGATCTTGTACTTCTTTAGAGAACCATTACTAGCACCATCTAATGTAGTTTTATCCCTAGGCTTTATGCCTTGAGTGAAGTAGCTGATTAACACTAGCCTGTCAATCATGTGATGGGGGCATGCGTCTAGAAGGTTCTTAAAGTTAGCGCTCCCAGTACTCATAGAGAGTCTCCGATTCACCCTGAATAATACAGGAGATCTCTTTCCTCAATCTATCTGTGACTTCAGTTGGAAAGGAATTCTCTCCTGAGCATATCCCAGTTGGTAACAGTTGCTTCAGGTTGGGAGTAGTACCACTCCCTCACCTTTTCCTCAAGAGAAAACGGGAAGGCGGTTAACAGAATAGAAGTTTCATTTGCACCATGACGCCTAACAGTAGAACAGGCAGTCTGAAAATCCCTTAGGTGCTTGATAGACTCCTGAGCAGGTAAGCCATGAAACTTGGGCATCAAGTTGATTAGTGCAGTCTTTAGCTCAAAATCTGTAGCCAGAGTTGGATGATGCACTTGATACGGCTGCAATGTAAAATCTGGAGCTCCAGCTTCCTGGAGAGTAATCCTCCTAGGTGCTGCCATTTATCTGCACGTGAATCAACTGAATCAGTAGTAAAGGAGCTTGTTTTCTCCTCAGATGGCGGTTCAGATTTTCCCTCAGATGAGACTGGTGAATCGATAACAATCACTTCACCACCCTCAGAGGCTAAGCTGCACCGAGCTCGCCTAATACGTGAAATAGTTCTTTCAATTTCATGGTCAAATGCGGCTAAGCTCGGATCAGGCAGTGAACGCGTCATTCAATGAAAGAAACATACAGCTCATGGTAATAAAATAAAATAAAATATGCAAATAAAATAAAAATATGTACACTGATTAATAATTTAGCACGCTATTGCAACTCCCCGGCAACGACACCAAAAATTGATGGGTAAGGCGGGAGTCGGCCAATTAAGAAGTCAATGTGAAAACAGCGTTGCGAGTATAGCTCTTAACCAACAGAAATCCGCCTCATCAATTTAGAAAGGTTGTCACAAAAGTTTAAAATAAAAAATACTGGGAGTATGAGTCCCAGGTCGTCTCCCAACAAGTTGCTAGAAAGGGTGCTAAGTTATTAATCAGGAGTTTTCCGAGAATTTTGAGAGTTGAATAACAGAAAATAAACAATTGTAATTAAGTGCAATGAAAATTAAAAGGAATTTATATTATTCAAAATAAAAAGCCTTGACTGGGGGAATGATTAATTAGAAGTTCTATCCTTGTTGGAATTTTCTCAAGTGTAGTATAAAGCATTTGTTATTTTCACTTAGTTAACCCTTACTAAATAAAGGAAAGTCAAGTGATTGAGCTAACTCTTATTCGCAAATCCTAGTCCTCTCCCTTGGGAAGGTCTAGCATTAGTAAATATAGAATTAGCCAACAACTTCCAATTTAACGAACTACTTGAGCATTCCAACTCAAGTGTCTCCTCTTAATCAACCCCCATATCAAGTAGGAAATCTACTCTATTGACATGGATACCATCTTCGTTATTGGGAGTTTGGAATAGAAAAGAGACAAAATAATGTAAATAAGATAGGAATTCAAAATTAATTAAAAGTAAAAGGAATCCTTTGTATTAACAATCCATGAAAATAATCCAATTGTAACTCTAAACAATAATTAAGAATATGGAATAAATAAAAGAGTAAGGAAACAAACTAGAATAGTATCTTCAACGAAGGTGATGACTCTTCAAAACCCAAAAGCAAAAGCATAAAACTAATAAACTATGAATGTAAACAAAACCTAGAGGAAGAGTAATTTTCTCTCTAGATTCTGATCTAAAAACTTAAAACTATGCTAATGTGAATGTGTGTTGAGTCTCTGCAGGTTTCCTGGCTCTAATATATGTTTCTGGGCCGGAAACAGGGTCAAAACTCGGCCCGAAATCGCCCCCAGTATTTTCTGATATTTCTACAGATCGCGCATGTCACGCATACGCGTCATTCACGCTTGCGCGTCATTTGGCGAATTTCCTTGTCACGCGTACGCGTCAGGCACGCGCATGCGTCGTTGCAATTTTCTCCATGTCGCACGCACGCGTGAGCCATGCGTGCGCATCGATGCTCGCTGGTCATCTCCTTAGTTTCTTGTGTTCCTTCCATTTTTGCAAGCTTCCTCTCCATTCTCTAAGCCATTCCTGCGCTGTAAAGCCTGAAACACTTAACACACAAATCACGGCATCGAATGGTATAAAGGAGAATTAAAATATACAAATTAAAGATTTCTAGAAAGCAAGTTTTCAACCATAGGATAAAACTTGGAAGGGATTGTAAAATCATGCAAATCACATGAATAAGTAGGTAAAGACTTGATGAAACCACTCAATTAAACACAAGATAAACCATAAAATAGTAATTTATCAAGCCTCAATCCAAAAATATCATATTTTTGTTCTCCTCTGTGGAGCAGGTGGAATAGTCTCTCTGCACAAAATAACAAAAGGTAGGGAGATAAAAGGGTTGTCTTGTCGCAACTCTCTACATGGTTTAAAGTAACCATGAGGTTGTCCATCCACAGTAACACAATAAGAAACTGTTGTCACCAACTCCTTAATCCAGTTCATCCATTTATCACAAAAACCGAGTTGCTTCATGATATTCCAAATAAAACTTCACTCCACCCTATCATACGCTTTACTCATATGGAGTTTCAATGCTAAGCCAAACTCTCCGTAAGTTTTATATTTTAAAAAGCGCATAAATTCATGTGCTATCAAGATATTATCACTAATCAGTCGCCCTTTGATAAAAGCACATTGATTGTCACTGATGACTCTGTTCATAATATATTGTACTCTATGCACCAGAATTTTTGAAATGATTTTGTAAAATACACTGCTAAGGCTTATCAACCTGATTTCTTTCATAGATGTAGCATGTGGAATTTTAGGAAAAAGACAGATATAGGTATGATTGAAAGCTTTTAGAATCTTACCTCTCGAGAAAAAAACTTCTCACTACTCGGTTCACATCAGCATGAATTAATTTCCAGAAAAATTGAAAGAATTTGGTTGTAAATCCATCGTCTCCAGGAGCTGAGAATTGATTAATAGAAAAAATTACAGTCTTGATTTCTCTATCAGTAACCGGTCTTGTAAGGGCTCTATTGGTAGTAGCAGACACTTTATTAGGTAGATCTTGAAATACCCCTTCCGGGTTTCTGGGGTTAGAAGAAGTAAACAGATCTTTAAAATAGTTTTCTACTATCTTCACAATGTGGTTTGGCTTTGTGGCTGCCTTGTCTTCTTCATCATATAGCATGTGAATTCTGTTTCTTTCACTCTGAGTTTTGAACTTAGAGTGGAAGAATTTTATATTTCGATCACCCTACTGAAGCCATTGCATTCTAGATTTTTCTCTCCAATAGCGTTCTTCCTCCTCCAATTCAGCCTCCCATACCCGAATAGCCACTCCATCTCCTTAGCCGCTTTTACTGTAATTTTCTCTTTAAGATTAGAAATTCTGATTTTTGAGTTCGAAGGAGAATTTTTCTGCCATTCAACTAACTTGTGCCAACACTTTTTGAGCTTGCCTGCTAATCTAAACGTTGAAGAGCCCAAAATGTCCTCAACCCAGACTTCTTTAACCAGGTTTTTCACCTCTTCATTTTACACCACTTCTCTTGAAACCTAAATCTCCTTTTAAACCTTCGTTCTTCTCTATTTGAGCACAACAGCAGCGGCTTATTATCTGAACCATTTTGTCTAGGTGTAAAACAAAGGCATCTGAAAATACTGAATGCCACGTCGCTGTTACCAGTGCTCTATCAAGTCGTTCCTTCACAAAATTACCTCCAAATTGACAGTTTGACCAAGTAAATTTGTCTCTCTCATAACCCAAATCCACCAGCTCTCCTTTGTTGATAAAGTCATAAAATTTTGAAGAGTAGCAGCTGGTTTTGGTCTTCGACCATCTTTCTCATAATGTGCCATGATCGCGTTAAAATCTCCAATCATAACTATTTGCTCTCTTCCATTTTCCAATAGATGCATCACTTTATAATTATTGTTCATCTCCTTACCTTTCCTCCCTATGTAAATACACCCCCATAATCTCTCACTTTAAGTTTGATTGCTGCTTCTCTAGTACGAAGTGTATAAGAAAAGAATCGTAGTTGACAATATGAACATTTACTCCTTCCTTCCAAGTAACTGCCAATCCTCCTGACAAACCTATTAGATCCACCGTGAAAACTGAATTCAAACCAATCCTCCTTAGAGTTCCTTCAACCATCAAGGCATTATTCTTGGTTTCACTTAAGAATAATACCTCGAAAAAATGGAATTTATGAATCCATTTAATGTTGTGAACTGTCAGGAATTTTTTCAAACCCCAATAGTTCCACGAAGGCATCTTCATAACCCTTTAGGTGCCAATTGTTGGGTGACACTCTCTCCCTTCTCAACCTCATCCGAGTCCTCCTAGCACTATTTTTTGGAAGCAGAACATGCAGTAGCCTCAGTAGCTCTCCTTTTAACTCCTGTGACATGTTTATATGTTGAGACTTTCCTAGCTAGTTGTTTCATCTTTGTCTTCTTGACGAATTCTTTACCTCTATTGTCACCTTTAGCCATGGAAGAAAAAACTTCATTATTACTAGGAAGTTGAATAGGTAGTTTTGCATCCTTTTTTTTCATTGGCTATTACCACAGCAGCAGCTTGTGTATTTGGATGAATTATATTTTGTTCCTCTGAATCTAATCTACTCTGTCCACTTTGAATTTCCTCATCCTCTTCCCTTGCTTTAGAGTCTTTATCTTGGACTAAGAGACTCGCAAAACCTCGAATCAGGCTAACTGGAGTTGGCTTCTTTGACCTATGCCTTCTTTCCTCAAGTTTTCTAACCCAATTCATTTTTTTTTCCTTTTGTATCTCCAATCTTCTACCAAATTGATCAGCCCTAATTCATTCACCCTATAACTCCTCTCCCACCTTATCTTCTGCTATATCCTTTAAATATTCATTGCATGCCCTGATTTCATGACCTATACATCCACAGTAATGACAGAAGTTGCCAATTCTTTCATACTTGAGTTGTAGATCAATGACTTTATTGTTATTGTGCGCTATCTTCAATATTCTTCATAGTAGTTTTGTTAGATCTAGTAGAAGCTTCAATTTAAGAATTTTATCCTCTCTATTTTTCATTGAGAATATATTAACTTCCAGCACCCTACCAATCGCTTCACCAACCCGTCGACCAAGGCTTTTAGTTTTGCAATGCTCCGGAAGCCCCCATAACTGAATCCATATTGGCACATGCAAAAATTCATCGTTAGTCAATGGGAAATCCTCACTCCATTTCCTTATATGCAAAATGTAGTTTTTGAAAAGTCAAGGTCCTCCTTTTTCCACCCGAATTAGATCCATCTCATCATCAAAGAAAAAATGGAACAGGTTACCACCATAATCCAAGACTTTAAAGCCTTTGGTTGTCTCCAGATAGCATATAGGGCAGCTTCTAATGTACCAACACTGAACCTCCTATCTACCATTAGTCTTCCAACAAGACTTTTTGAGCATTTATCCAATCCCTTCTTTACATTCTCATCAGCGAATTAGATAACCTGATTTTCTTCCATCTTTATGACACTTCTGTTTTGTTTCTGAGAGGTAGCAGATGTTACCATTGTTGACTATTGTCACTCTACTCTTTGAAATTCAAAAATAAAGATTACTCTACAACCCTAGCAGAGCAGTGAAAAAATCCTAATAGCAGGGCAATCTTACTTGTGGATATTATTATTAGTTAAAAGGATGGTAGAAAAAAATTTTAATTCTCTTAATATATTTGCTCATACCCTGGCCCAAATTCATAAAAGTCAAGCCTAATAAGGCTAAGAGTCCCATCCCTAAAAGGTGACCTCTATCGTATACCCGACCTCTTTTTAAAGGTCAGACGCGACAAAGAGAGTCCAGCACTACTTGTCCAAACAAGTAACTGTCTCCGCGAATCTCTCTTACTATCTCTATCTCCCCTGAAAGATAGACTCTAACGAACTCCTAAGATAAAGAGAACAGTTATCCATCAATAAAGGTGGAACTACTCCAACAAAGGTGGCAGCTATTAACTTTACTATAAATACACTGACACCCCTCAGGTATATTCACGTTCTAATCTACTAAAAACCTGCTTAAAATCCTTACTAACTTAATCATCGGGGTCTCTTGCAGGTACCACCCCCCACCTCTTCACGAAGAACTCGGACGGCGGCATCTCGGTGTTGGAACAAGTCGGACGCTGCCTCAATAGAAATTTGGGCTTCACGCTCAAGCCTAAATCAACGTTTCAGGTGACATTCGAAACAATATTCAATCTACCTCTTCTATTTATTCACGTCGAAATTCCTTAAAAACTTAAAGGAATTATCATTTATTAAAATTAGAAAAAAATAGCTAGAAATTGGTTTGGTTACCAATTACTTATATTGTTTGATTTTTAGAATAATAAAAGTATAACGTAACTTATAATAGTGATAAGTTTAACTTAATTAATATATAATAAAATAATCATAATAAAATTTTTAATATAATATAAATAAAATAACAAAATACCGGTAAATCAATAATTTAAATATTCAATGTTAAAATTTTAATGTTTATTATTTTTAAAGATTTA
>NC_029788.2:10883363-10888193 GCF_000816755.2 Arachis ipaensis
ATTAACCATTGGTTTGGTACAGTTAATCCTTGATTTATATTTTGAATAAATAATTTAATTATATTTATATTCTCTTAGATATTACTTTTATAATTGAATCAATTAACCTATTATAATTTTCAGTTTGTTTTATAGAATTCATATCAATTTTCAACGAAGAATACTAAGGAAGCATGAGTTATTAGCTCATGTTGATTATGTTATTATTATTTTTTTAGAGTTGAGTACTTTTTTCGCTCCTAAAGTCTGAGGTCAAAATTAAAATTGTCTCCAATTTTTTTTATTAAAATAATCCTCAATGTTATAAAACATTATAAAATCGTCTTTTTATCCATAAACGATATTTTTCGGACAATTTTGCCCTTAAACAAAAAAAATCTCTTTACGTCCACCACTAACTTCTGCATCATCATCATCATCATTATGCATCTCTCTTCCTCTCCCTTTTTTATTGTCATCACTACTGCCACCATAATTATTACACCTTCTTTCTCTCTCTATTACCCGTTCATCATCCTAAATCACTATCACCCACTCACTACCCCAAATCCTTTTTCTTTTAGCAACAGCAAATTCAGCAACAGCAACAACCACAAAATAAATCAACATGATAAAATCGTGATCTGGATCTGATTTTATTGAAGAAAATAAGATTGAAGTGGAGGAAGAAGACTTAGAGAAAGTGAATTTGTCATATGAACAAATACAAAACCTAAAATTAAAAAAAAAAGAACCACAGAATACAAGAGAGTACATATTGTTATCCACTATTTATTCTTGCAACTCACCATGCAAGAATGCTGTATTAACATCTAATTGGTGAAGTTTCCAGCCATGGACAACAGCAAGAGTAAGAATCAGTCGTAAAGTGGTGATTTTTACAATTGGACTGAACTTACCAAAGTAATCATAGCCAACTCGTTGGCGAAAACCTTGAGCCACCAGACATGCTTTGTGGCATTCAACACTACCATCTGGATTAAACTTCACTTTAAAAATTCACTTGCATCCAATGATGCATCTTCCAATAGGCAAAGAAGTAATAGACCAAGTCTTATTCTTCTCAAGAGCGAGCAATTCCGCACTAATTGTATTTCTCCAGCATTCGTGCCGCACGGCTTGTTCATAAGTCTTTGGCTCAACTGTTGTGGTTATTGCTAGGAAAAAGGCTCTATGGACAGGGGACAGCTTTCCATAATCCACCATATGAGATAAACCGTACTGCATGAAACATGATTGGTTACTAGAGCTTCATGTTCTAAGTAACATACAATGATAATCTTGAAGATAAGAAGGTGGTTTATGTATACAAGTTGATCGTCTAAAATCCTGATTATGCATGTTATCATTTGAATGAGAATTAGATGATGCACTATTTGGTGGACTAGTAGAAGCTACATGTGAATCAGTGAGTGATGTATGGTCACTAGGCTCATGAAAAGAATCAGTAGTTGAATGAGATGGATGAAATACATTTAAGGAATCATAAGTAAAAAGATCAAATCCATTAAAATTAGAATTAGCAATAGGTAGAGAAGATGCATTTATGGATTTTGTGAGCATGTCATCATGAAAAGATTTATAAGGAAAAAGTGTTCATAAAAATCCACATTTCGAGAGAAAAATAGTTCTCTAGTGTGAATATCATATATAATATATCCTTTTGTGTCAGCTGGGTAGCCAAAAAAAAAATACTCTTTCTTGCTCATTTATTAAATTTTTTTCTTCCATGAGTTAACGTTGAAACAAAAGCCAAGCATCCAAACACTTTAAGGTGACTAATGTCCGCATCCTTACCAAATAAGGTAGCATAAGGGGTTTTATTTTTTAAAATTGGAGTTGGAAGTCAATTAATTAAATGAACAGCTAAACCAATAGCGAAATTCCAAAAAGTTTTTGGCAAGGACGATTGAAACATTAATGCTCTTGCAATGTTAAGAATATGTTGGTGTTTCCGTTCAACAATACCATTTTGTTGAGGTGTCTCAACACATGATGTTTGATGCACTATACCCTGTGAATTATAAAAAATATCAAGTTTAAACTCAGAACCATTGTCAGTTCGAATAATCTTTACTTGAGAATTAAAATGTGTTTTCACATAGGCAACAAAATTCTGGATCAAACTGCTGGCTTCTGACTTTAATTTCATGAAATAAATCCATACAAATATGATTTTATCATCTACTACAGTTAAAAAATATTTATAACCTTGTAGAGAAATGAGTGACATTGGCCCCAGATATCAATATGTATTAAATCAAAACTGCTTAAATTTGTTGTTTCACTAAGGGTATATGGTAACCGTTTTTGCTTCACATAATGGCAAAAATCACATGATTTAGAGCAAGTAGATACAGGAAACTGCACACAAAGATATATTTGTTTGATAATGTCAAATTTGCTTTGGGGTACATGACCCAATCTAAAATGCCATAAATTCTCAATAGAAAAATTTAAAGTTTGTGTAACCAAATTTGTTGTCCTAAGATTAGAAGGAAGTAAAATCTTGTCACTATGATTTTGGATGTCTAGAATCTTAGTACTCCTATTATATGTTGTATTGTTTATGTTGTCTTTATGTGCTAACTCTAATGCAGAAAAATCTAGCATGTATAATCCATGTTTTGCTCTAGCTGTGCCAATCATCTTCAAAGAGGTCCGATTCTGTATCTCACAAATTTTATCAGTAAAAACACATTTGCAATGCAGGCCTTCTGTAAGTTTGGAAATAGATAAAAGATTGAAGTTAAAACTTGGTATGTACAGCACATCCGTGAGATAGAATGTAGCTGAAAATACCACAGTTCCACTTATAGTTGCAGTTATGTGTGTTCCATCTGGTAATTTTACCAGAATTGGTCTAATATGTCTAAAATGTGTAAAAAAATACAATGAGTGTGATACATGATTAGTAGCTCATGTATCAAGCACCCAAGAATTTGAGAAAAAACTTTTTACTGACAAAAATCGTGCAATATGAGAGCTCATGCAAAGTTTATAAGTTTCTAAAGGTATACCTCCACTCCCTGTATTTGATTGACTGACATCTCTCATGTTTGCTCCTTGAAAAAACTGTGCACACTCCTGCCGAAGAAAGGTAAGCAGTGCATCTCTAAAACTCTAATTGAATTGAGATTGACCATCAGCTTCCTTGTCCTGCTTGACATTGTGGGTGCTGCTCTCTTCAGTTCCAGCAGCAATATGATGAGACATAACTCCGTTGCTAGTCTCTCGTGGCCATTTCTGCCTTTGTAGATGGGTGAAAATCTATGTTTGTGGTAACAAGTATCCATAAGATGCCCTGCCTTGTGACAATAAGAACAGGTCTTAGATGCTGAATTTCTTCCACTTCTACTTCCAGGAGTTCCTCGTCCTCTTTCTCTAGAAACACTGCTTGGATTATTGTTGAAATTATGAACTGAATTGCCCAAACCTGGGTGTAGGAAGTAAACACTTACTGGATCTGCAAGTAAATTGGTACTTGATGTGGCTGCAAACTCGATAGTTGGCTTATAATGCGAGCTAGATTTCGAAGCTGAAAGCTCTCATGTGAGCCGTCCCTCGACATTAAGTCAGAAGGAGTGTTGGCCATTGATGCTAATTCAATGCTCTATTTGTATCCAAAAGTTTCACCTCTTTCACGATCCTCCACGCTCACCGCACCATGATAAAATCATGATCTGGATCTGATTTTATTGAAGAAAATAAGATTGAAGTGGAGGAAGAAGACTCAGAGAAAGTGAATTTGTCATATGAACAAATACAAAACCTAAAATTGAAAAAAAAAAGAACCATAGAGTACAAGAGAGTACATATTGTTATCCACTATTTATAACTATTAGAAAATTAACCTTACTAAAATCTAACTCCTAGTAAATAAATTAACTATGGTTATGAGGTAATTACTATTGCTAGCTTTAACCTCTAATCAAAAACAAATTTTTCTATCATTCTAACTAAAGAATTATTCAACCATAATCATTACAACTTACTTTTGTGAGCCATTAGATACCAGCTTAATATCATCTCCAACACAACATAAATTTCAAATTAAACAACAATTCAGCAATCATTAATCACAACTTTAAATTCAAAATCAGCAACAATAAAAATAAAAAAATTAAAGAGAGAAATGATATTTATGTTCTCCAAAAATAAAAAAATAAAAAAAGAATGAAACTAGGAACAAGAAACTCGAAAGAGGGTTGGCGTTTCTGCCGTCCGTTGCCGTCGCGATTGAGGAAAAAAGGAGAAAAAGGCGACGGTGCGGGAAGCTACTGCTGCTGGCGCTGTCGCAACTGTGGCTGAGGATAAGAACGGATCGAGAGAAGGGGAAGAGCAGATCCCCTCACCACCAGAAGCTCGACGACAGTGATGGAGCTCGACGCCGACAGAGCAGCTCCCACCTCAGCCACGACATGATAGCGGCGGCTACACTGGAGTAGGAGACCCAAATCGGCGGCCTAAGCTGAAACGATACCATTGAGGTCGATGTCGACATGGTTGTCGTTGAAGGCTAAGGATAGGTCGAGATCGTCGTGGGAGATAAGGAAGGCGAGGCCGATGCTAATGGAGAAAGGGTTGATGTTAGTGATGAAGAAGGAGAAGAAGCTGGAAAAGGAGGCGAGGACAGAGGTAGTAGGGTGGCGGCAAGGGAGAGAAGAAGAATTGGGATTGGGGGGTTCGAATAGAGTGGTAGGAAGAAGGGAATGGGGAGGGAAGAGAGTGAAGAGAAACTGGAGGTGGGGTGGAGGGTTTGTTTTTGTTTTTTAATATTATTTTTATTAATTGTTACAGGTAATTTAATCAAAAAAATTAAAATCAAGG
>NC_029788.2:10888321-10888979 GCF_000816755.2 Arachis ipaensis
ATTACTTATAGGATTACAAGTTACAACAAAAATTAAAATAAATATCTTTTGTTGCTTTTAGTACATTTATTAAATATATATTAGATCATATAAGAATTTTTCATTCATCAAAATATTTTATTTTCAAACGTTAACTTAATAGCTATTAGTTCAGAGAAAAATGTATAGTAGTACTTTTTTTCTGAGGTTCAGCATTTGAGTATGGCAGTACTTGAAATAAAGATATTTTGGAGAAGAGGCAGCGGATTCTCAAGTCTCAATCAAAAGATTAGATAATAATTTTGGAAGATATTATTCAAGAGGGGAAAAAACACAAAAATCGCATCCATTTTTTGAATTTCTGTCTATTGTGGAAATTGAACTTTGAACGGTTTGTATTTTTGGGTTTTTTTTATCTAAAACTCAGAAACAAGTGAAAGAATATATACAATAATAATAATACATAACAAAATAAGTCACCAATTAATCAATCATAATGTACAAATTTAATATAGCATACAACATTTTTTATTATATTGCAATTAAAAAAAAATTGGTAATTCAAGTATTTACATATTTTATTCTATTATGATAAATTCAATTATTTTAGTAACTAATTATTTAATTAAAAATATATATAATTTGATATGTAAAAATATATAAAAATAAATAATAACTG
>NC_029788.2:10889144-10905675 GCF_000816755.2 Arachis ipaensis
AATGGTTAGGTAATCGGTAAGTGTTATGGCCACTTAAACGACAAGTGTTATGGCTGTTTAAATGACACATATTACATATATCATCAGTAAGTGAAATTACATTATCATTTGAAAGGGTAAAATCTAAACATTGAAAGGTGAATGAGGAAAATAGTCATTATAGCTGCCATAAAAAAAGTTACTTCGTGACGCAAAGTAATAGAAACTTCAATGCATAGAGATTGAGAAGGAGATTTTGCCATTTTGGCTATGAGCGGCTTATTTCTCTTTTGGGGTTAGAATTCAAATACAAAATTTGAATGAACATTTTAAATCAAAGCTGAGTGAATAAATTTAAACTGAGGGTTCTATTATTTAATTTTATCCTTGATTTTCTGTTTTTCTTTCTTTTATTCTTTTTTTTTCGGATTCTTTCTCTTTGTATATCAATTTAAAAGGTTTAAAATATAGAGATATCGCTAATAAAAAAGAAAGAACTCATTGGTGATGGAATCAATAATTGGCATAGAAAATAGAGAATGACGGTGATTAGTGTTGCGGGTTAGGAGAGCATCTGACGAAGAAAAAAAAAGATGATAGCAGAAGTTCTGAATCTTTTTCCAGCGAGTAGTAAAGATGAAGAACAATAAATCAGAGGTGACAGTGGCTGTTGATGCAGCTGTAACGAGAAAGAATAGTGACACGTTGGGTGGTATTACTACTATCAATAAAGAAGGAGCGGTTGGCAACAAGTTGACGACTCTAGTAAAAAAAACTGAAAAGCTCCGAGATCCTGTCGTCGGTGGTGTGGCATAGATAACTTTTTTTCTTTAAAAGCAAAAATTTATTATTTTTTTCTTTTTTAAAAAAATTACAGAAAATGTAGTTAGGGTTCGGGATGCAAGCAGAAGACACGCCAAGCTCCAGTGTAATGTTTCAATAAGCGTTCTGGCACCATATTTTAATAGTGTGGTATTATTAGTATTTTAATTTATTCAGTCTTCTGTTAGCAAAATCTTTTAATCAGGTTACTGAAATTTATGTTTTGTGTGTTTGAATTTGAGGATTGCTTTTTCTTTTCAGATTCTGATAAGAATTCAACTATTGAGTATGACAGAAAAGGTCGTGCAAGGATATCTAACATGCTTGAAGCAGGAAAGTGCACAAACTTTGGTGTGGCTTGGTCACCAGATATAAGATTTTATCCCAGGTACGATTTAAATTAAGATGTTTTCTTTTTTCTTTTTGTTTGGGGTAATTGAAGTGTTTGATTATCATATTTAAAAAGTTTATGTTATTTTTATAAAAATTTTAATAAACATAAAGTAATTTGTTTTTTATCTGAAGCTTAATTATGTGATGCTTCGATGAGATGGTTTAATTGTGATTTTAAAATTGGTATATGTGAAAATCTCATTGTAAGTTTAGTAATTCTTACAATGGATTAATATTTGACTCGCATATAGCGCGAGTTTTACACTAATTTATAAAATATATTTTCTTTCTGTTGTAATAACATGAAAAGATCCAATTGGCAACATAAAGAGGATAGGCTATAGCAGAATGAATTAGACTCCAATAAAAAAAAATAGGATGAAGGATTAATCTTTTAGCAGTTTAATCTTTTAGTCCTTGCTTTTTTGTTAATGCAGGTTTCTTAGTGTTTCGTTTTGACTTGATTGGTTTTGATTGATTATTTATCTTTAATGACAATATCAAAAAAAAATTTTAATTAATCAAAAGTAAATTTTTTTTTTATTTTGAGTTGAGGTTATAACTTAATAACAAAAAATATAGGATGAAAAATTATCTTTACTGCAGATATATGGAAATATAAAAAAATTAGCATATAATTTTTTTTAAAATATTTCGTCATACATAATTTATAAAAAAAATATAATTTAGCAATATTTAGGACTTTTGAGTATTCTAGTAATTATATATATAGTAACTATAATTGTACACATTAAATGTCATATTTAATGGTGATGTGAATGATGAAGGGGACAAGTGGCGAAATTTAGAGGCCCAATTCCGCTGGATACTTATTGTTGGACTTGTTTGCGATAGGAATCTACTATCTTAGTGGTGACTTGGTCATTTTTTGCATACTTTTAGTAAATTGGACGGCAACATCATTTCGGTTTATAAAAGATGCAACTGGCACTGCCCAAAAAATGCATTTGAGGCCAACAAGATCATTCTAAACCGGGATACGCACATATTAGCTTCATTGGGCAGCCATTAAATGGAACGACTTAGAAGATACTGTGAGACTTGAAAAAAACTACATTTTTTTGAGACAAGATAATATAATATATTTATTAAAAATAAATTATTTTTTAAATAAATTATATAAAACATTTAAAATTATATTTTGTACTAATAAACATATACTATTTCCAAATTAATTTCAAGAATTTAAATGATGAATATTGGACACGTTAATATATGTATTATTTAAGTATATCTAAGTATAACAAAAAAATATTTTCTATTTTTAATTAAGACCCCCAAAACAAATTTAAAAATAAAAATTCCAAGCCACAAAAATTTTATCCCATAATTTTTATTTTTCAAAAGAAAAATCTAGGAATTAGATATTTTGTGTTGTTTTTTGTTACGGTCCAACCCAAACATCATGTGGGCCGACCCAATCCATAGGTCACCCGATCCAAACGGGCGGGCACGGGACGTTCAACAACCGATTTGGACACGCGTTCTTTATAACTCACTACTACAACTGTATTGGGAAGTTTCAAGGAAGGTGGGTCTGCCCTCGCGGGACCCACTCATGACATGGTATATATGGGAAGGGTCCTACCCCTCCTCCAAGGTACGTCACCCTACTCCAAATTCTCACATCACCTATACACTCTGCTGACTTGTGCGTCGGAGTGGCATTGCAGGTGACACCCCCTTCACTTCATCAAGAGCTCGTCAGATCGGCAGCCAGCGCGAACCGTTTCCAGCGCCCAGATCGAGACAGAGACCCATCTTCACACACATCCTACCACCCGAATCGTCCGGTAACCCGACTTACCGAACATTGGCGCCGTCTATGGGGACTCTCCCCAACATGGATTTTGTTTTGGTTTCTGGCGCAGCCGACAGTGGAGCCGAAACCCGCGGGGAGGGGATAGATCCCCGAGGAAGTGGGGTAGCCGCCGGAGCCACCATTCGCGAAGGCAGCAGATCTCCCCCGCAACACACAGAGGGACGACCCTTTGGAGGGACTGACAGCGACAGCGCCAGGATAATACAAGAGCTGCACTACAGGGTGCAGAACTTGGAGCGAGAAGAAGCCAAACGTGAAAGTCGTCAGCCCACTCCTAGCCAGGAGCCTTCCCGATCCACTCCAAGGGGAGAAAGGAGTCTCCGGAGGAGTCGCTCCAGGCGCACCTCGAGCCCCCAGACATAATCACAAAGCCAGGAGAGCAGAGAGGTGCCAAGGAGAAGGCGAGACCCGTTGGTCTACAACAGATCGCCAACGAGAGACACCGAAGAAGAAGACTGGGAAAGCGACAGAGAACGAAGAAGAAGAAACCGACCACCTCAAGTACACCGCCGAGAAAGGACGAGGAGCGGCCGACCTAACAGAGAACATCGGGAAAGGCAACCGGTGGTCATGGGGGCAAACCCTTTTCACCACTCGATCCTTGGAGTACGACTACCAAAGCACTTTGACAAACCGACAGATATGAGGTACGACGGTACCCAAGATCCCCAGGAACATCTAACGTCCTTCGAGGCCATGATGAACTTGGAAGGGGTAGGTAACAAAGTGAGATGCCGAGCTTTCCCGGTAACCTTAGCTGGGCCGGTGATTCGTTGGTTTAACGCCCTCCCCCAGGGATCCATAACCACGTTTGCCGATATCAGTCGTTCTTTCTTGGCCCAGTTCACCACGCGCATCGCCAAAGCAAAACACCCGATTAGCCTGCTAGGGGTGACGCAGCGAAACGGCGAGCCGACCAGAAAATACTTGGACAGATTCAACGATGAGTGCCTCGAGATAAACGACTTAACTGATTCGGTGGCCAGCTTATGCTTGACCAATGGTTTGCTAAATGAGGATTTCCGAAAACACCTCACCACCAAGCCCATCTGGACAATGCAGGAAATTCAGAACGTAGCCAGGGAATACATTAATGATGAAGAGGTAAGTCAGGTCGTGGCAGCCAATAAATGGTAGCCCGCATACCCTAGTGCCCGCCCATCCGGTGGCAGTGAGAGGTCCAAAGAACATTCTAGAGACGGAGGAACGGCCAAGACTTTCAAACCCTTTCCCCGTGTTGGGAAGTTCACCAACTACACCCCCCTAGCGGCTCCAATCGTCGAGGTTTATCAGTAAATTGCCGACAAGGGCATCTTGTCGAAGCCCCGACAACTCAGGGACAGGACGGGAGGAAATAAAAACCTTTATTGTGATTATCACAAGGGATATGGCCACAAGACCCAAGACTACTTCGACCTGAAGGACGCCCTGGAGCAAGCCATCCGGGAAGGAAAGCTGGCCGAGTTCGCCCACCTAATAAGGGAACCTAGGAGGAGGGACCGGTCAACCGAGGACAAAAGCCGCGCCGTAAAGCAGAGACAGGAACCCGAGGAGGACGCGGAGCGTGCCCTCACTGTGGTGAATGTGGTGGTTGGAAGGGATGTCCCTCCCAGGTCGAAGTCGGCTAGTAAAAAGGACACCAAGGTTCTAGCTATGTCCTCTGGCCCTGCACCGACCTCTCGCAGGTTGCCCTTGATATCTTTCGGTCCCGAGGATCAATGGTTCGATGAGGTGGCGGAGAGTCCGCCGATGGTGATCACGGCCAGGGTGGGCACCGGCCTAGTAAAGCAGATCTTGGTGGACACAGAAGCTGGTTCCAATATCATGTTTCGCAATGTTTTTGACGCCCTGGGCTTACGAGACGCCGACCTCCGAGGTCACCAGCACGGCGTGGTAGGCCTAGGTGATAACTTCATCAAGCCAGACGGCGTAATTTTCCTCCCGGTCTCCATAGGCGAGGCATGGGGAAGAGGTCG
This sequence comes from Arachis ipaensis, assembly GCF_000816755.2. Classification (NCBI taxonomy): domain Eukaryota; kingdom Viridiplantae; phylum Streptophyta; class Magnoliopsida; order Fabales; family Fabaceae; genus Arachis; species Arachis ipaensis. Next base: position 10,894,158 of record NC_029788.2, read on the forward strand.
CTAATGGCAGAGTTTGTGGTCTTAAGAGACTCGACGGCCTACAACCTCATCCTGGGGAGGAAGACCATCAACGAATTTGGGACAGTGATCTCTACCAAGCTATTGCTAATGAAGTTTGTAGCTGATGATGGATCAGTTGGGACCATCAGAGGGACCTAGAGATGGCAGTCGCATACGACAACGCCAGCCTCTCCCTGAGAAAGAAATCTAAAGGAGCATCCGGTGTCTTTCTTGCCGACCTAGACGCCAGGGTCGATGACAAACCCAGACCGGAACCAAAAGGAGATCTTGAAAAGTTCAGGGTCGGCGATTCAGACGAGAAGTTCACCTTCGTGAACAGAAACCTCCCACACAACCTGAAGGAACCTCTAATGGAAATGATCAGGACTAACGGCAACCTATTTGCTTGGACGCCAGCTGACATGCCGGGGATAGACCCCCAGCTCATGTCGCATCACTTGGCCGTCAAGGCAGAGGCCAAACCGGTGGCTCAGAGGACAAGAAAAATGTCACGAGAGCAGAGGAGGTGGCCAGGCAGACGGCCAACCTCCTCAAAGCGGGATTTATCCGGGAACTCGACTACTCGACCTAGCTGTCGAACGTAGTTCTAGTAAGAAAGCACAATGGAAATTGGAGGATGTGCGTGGATTACTCCGATCTTAACAAAGCATGTCCCAAGGACTGCTACCCCTTACCGAACATTGATGCGCTCGTCGACGCGGCGGCGGGATATCGGTATCTGAGCTTTATGAATGCTTATTCTGGCTACAATTAGATACCGATGCACCGGCCAGACGAAGAGAAAACAGCGTTCATAATGCCGTGGGGAATATACTGCTACAAGGTAATGCCGTTCGGCCTGAAGAACGTTGGCGCCACATACCAAAGGTTAATGAACAAGATATTCAGCGACCTCATAGGCAAAACAGTGGAAGTATACGTGGATGATATCCTTGCAAAGACCACCCGACCTAAGGACCTCTTAAGCGACCTAAGAAATGTGTTCGCTTCTCTCCGACAATACGGCATGAGACTCAACCCGCGTAAGTGTGCCTTTGCCATGGAAGCAGGAAAGTTTTTGGGGTTTATGATAACCCAGAGAGGGGTGGAGGCCAACCCTGAAAAGTGTCAAGCAATACTCCAAATGAAGAGTCCGGGCTGCGTCAAGGACGTTCAGAGGTTATCAGGAAGGCTCACCGCACTGTCCCGCTTCCTCGGGGTGTCGGCTGCGAAAGCCCTGCCATTTTTCAACTTGATGAGGAAGGGGATAGCATTCGAATGGACCCCGGCGTGTGAAGAAGAATTCAAGCATTTCAAAGAGATCCTTGCAACACCACCTGTTCTCGGGAAGCCCAAGGTCGGAAAACCACTATACCTGTACTTGGCTGTAACGGATGAAGCGACGGCGGCGATTTTAGTGCGAGAAGAAGGGAAAATCCAACAACCAATTTACTTTGTGAGCAAAGCACTACAAGGAGCAGAATTGAGATATAGCAAATTAGAGAAGTTGGCACTTGCACTCCTGACCTCTTCCCGTAGATTGCGACAGTACTTCCAAGGTCATCAAGTGGTCGTGAGGACAGACCAGGGAATCCACCAAGTACTCCAGAAACCCGACTTAGCGGGAAGAATGATGACTTGGGCTATCGAGCTATCACAGTACGACTTGCAGTATGAACCCAGGCATGCGATTAAGGCGCAGGCCATGGCCGACTTCTTGGTGGAAATAACGGGGGACCCAACCGAGACAACGAGCATACGGTGGAAGCTCCACGTAGACGGGGCCTCCAACCAAACGTTCGGAGATGCCGGGATCATCTTGGAAAGCCCAGCTAGAGTCATATACGAACAGTCGATCAAATTCGAGTTTCTGGTGTCAAACAATCAAGCGGAGTACGAGGCCCTTCTGAGTTGCTTAATCCTGACTAGGGAAGTCGGAGCCACAAGGCTAGAAGTGTGCAGTGACTCGCAGGTTGTAAGAACCCGCGTTTTCACGTAAAACCGTTTTAATAAAATAATTTTAGTGTTCGGAATAGATTCAAAATTTAGAAGTTTCAATTTGAAAATAAAAATGTGAAATTTGATTTCAGTGAATTTTTCTGAGTTAGAAAATGTATCTTTTTCTAAAAGTTTTTGTAAAAATGCGTACTGGCGCTTGAGTCAGCAGTACCGGCTCTAGTCTGTCCAGTACTGCGTATTTTAGAAAATAATATTTAGAAAATTGATTTATTATTTTGAAATGAGAAAAATAATTTAGAATCGAAAACCAGATACTAATCTTAAAGGTTTTGGCCCAAAGTGAGCTAAACGGACCAAAAACGCTAACGAGTTGGACCGGGTCTAAACCGGACCCAAGGCCCAACATATATGAGTGAGTAAATGAGCCAAAGAAGCTCATTTCATCACAAAGAGAGAAAGAGAGAGAGAGTTCTGATAGAGTGAAGAGAGGAGAAGAGAGAAAGAGCACTATTCACCTCCACCTTTCGGAAGCCATAACTTTTGATCCGGAGCTCCGATTGACGAGCCGTTTGTGGCCACGCGAAGCTCTTGTCGAGCTCTACGTTTCTATCTAAGCAAAGCTGATAAGAAATCGCGTTTCATTTCCCAGTTTCCAGCCCTAACTTTCTGCGCGATTTTGGCTATGAGTTTTGAGTAGATTTTGTGGTTTTGCTTGTTTAGGTGATCTCTAGTAGCGGGTAATTGATGAATTTTACCCCTAATCACATTAGATAAGGTAAGGTTTTACTAAACCCTCTTGGTTGGTTGTTTTGTGGTTTCTAGGTTTTGATTTTGATGATATATGTGTTGTTAGTGTGAGCCTTGGTGTTTGTTGGTGTTGGTTGAGGCTTTAGATCAAGTTTGGTGGTTTTGTTTTGGTGTTTGGAGCATTTAGGAATCGGCCAAGGTATGGTTTCGGTTTTCTTTATGTAATATGTAATGTTTATGGACACTTAGGCTAGTTGACCCTAAGATAGGATTGAATAATATTGGTGCATAAATAATTATATGTGAATTGATGTAATTGTTGGCTATATTGGATTAGTGTGGTTGATGGTGATTGTTGGGAATTATGGATATTGATGAGTATTTATGGTGATTAGTTATATTGGTGGATAATGAGGGTTATGGAAATCTAAGGTAAAGAGTTAATGTAAAATGTTGTGGTGGTTTGGGATAAAGAATATTAATGATTATATAATTTGATGATGATTATTGGTATTTTAATTATTATGAAGGTGGATGATGAATGGGAGACTTATTGTTATTGATGGAGGTTTGTGAAATGGTTGATGATTATGAATGCATAATGATGTTGTTGGTAAGTGGAGATGATTGTTTAAGAGTTGATAAATTGAGATATTGGATGATGAGGAATGTGTGATTTATTGTTGTTATGAGGATTTGTTGAGATGGTTGATGATTGATAGTAAATATTGATATTGTTGGTGTTGGTAGGTGAGTGTTGGGATTGTTGATGAATGATGTGAGTTATGAAGTTAGGATAAAGTATGATAATTGATGAATTGGAATGATTGATAAATAGCTATATTGATGTTGATAGTATGGTATTAAGGATTGAGATTGAAATTGAGAAAATGATGAACTAATGAGCTCGGAATGGAATTAAGAACTGATGATGGTTATTATGAGCTTGGTGGATATGGAAGGAAAGTGTGCAGGGCCTATATCCCTGGCGTAGCAGACTCCTCTGCTGCATGAGTAGATGTTGTTGAAAGTGATTTGAGATGAGAAATGGTGATGACTGGTGATGATTTGAGGTCGATGGATAGTGGTTGAGATGAGTCAAGGACTCGGAGTTGTAATGATGAATTGTTGGAATATATGAGAGTGCAGGGCCTATATCCCTGGCGTAGCAGATTCCTCTGCTGCATGAGCATATGTTGTTGAGAGTGTGCGGGGCCTATATCCCTGGCATGACAGATTGTTCTGCTGCATGATTTGTTGTGGTTAGTTCCTTCTTTGCTGCAGGAAGTGTGCGGGGCCTATATCCCTGGCGTAGTAGACTCCCTACTACATGAGTGTGCAGGACACTATATCTCTGACGTAGCAGATTCGCTGCTGCATGAGTGTGCAGGGCACTATATCCTTGGTGTGGCAGAAAAGGCTACATCCGGGAGGATGTGTCGGGTTGGCATTTACGGACCGACAAGTGATATCACGAGCCAATAGGATAGGCATTTATCATATGCATCTCTTATTTGCTTGAATGCTTTGACTATTTGGGTTTGCCTAAATCTATAATATGCCTACTTGCTTCTTGAATTACTTGCTATACATGAATATTACCTGTGTATTACTTGCTTGCATTATCTGTGATTGTCTGGTGCTGAGGAGGTTAGGAAGGCGGTGGCGAGGGGATCGCACAGAGGATTAGTTTGGCGAGGGCTGTGGAACACAGCGGTGTAATTAGTATTAGTTAGAAATTCCCTAAGTTTAGATAACCCTGTTAATGGTTTATGGTTTAGGTTATCTATTTATTTTGTTCTAAGCTTGAATATCAGTATGTGATGTGAAGTTCTAGGATTGCCTTCGGCGTCGCGGGGCCTTACATCTTACATCATTGGGCACTGTTACCATATTGAGAACCTTCAGTTCTCATTCCATACTTTGTTGTTGTTTTTCAGATGCAGGTCGCAACCCACCTCGGTGAGTTGTTTGGTTGGTGACAGGAGCGGAGGATCCGGATACCCTTTGGAGTCTTTTTGGTTTGTTTTGTATTTGTCTCTCGCTTTTGTATTTTTGTTTCGGCCTAGAGGCCTGTATTTGAGAGAGAACAAAACTTGTATAAGCCATTTTTTAAACTTCAGTTTCCTCTTATCTGTACGTTTGGCTAGCCGGCTTAAACTCCGCGAGTCATGGCTAGTTTCTTATGATGTTACACTATTATACTATTATCTTTGTTCATATCACATCTGTTTCTTGAGTTTTAAGTTGGATGCTTCGTTAGTTCGCTTTGCACTTTTAAATCCTGTGTTTGAGTTATATCCTCCATCAGGCTTCTAAATTATATTATATATATATATATCCTATGTATAAGTCTTAAAACTGTCGTAATCTTTGATTAACCTTTGCTTTACGGCTAGAGGTAAAGCTTAGGGTAATTGGGGTGTTACACAGGTCGTTACTTATCAGGTCAATGGGACCTACCAAGCCAGAGACTCACTGTTACAGAAGTATCTGGAGATGGTCAAAGAGTTGAGCAAACAATTCGAGGAGGTCACGATCCAACACGTTTCGAGAGAAAGGAACGCACGGGCAGACCTCCTGTCCAAGCTAGCAAGCACAAAACCAGGGGCCGGCAACCGGTCTCTCATTCAGGGTTTGATAAAAGAACCAGCGGCCACCCTCCACTTGACAAAGGTAGATCCCTCTTGGATGGATCCAATCACTGACTTCTTGGAAAGCGGCAAGCTCCCTGATGACGAGAAGTCGGCCAAAGCGTTGAGAAGGGAGGCGGCCAAATATGCGATCATACAAGGTCAGTCGTTTAAGAAGGAACTCAGCCAACCCTTGTTGAAATGCCTGCATCCCGACTAAACGGACTATGTGCTCAGAGAGGTGATTCGGTCACCACATCGGGGGCAAAGCCCTAGCAAGAAAGCTCATCATAGCTGGTTATTACTGGCCATCGATGATGAAGGACTCCAAAGAATTCGTAAGAAAATGCGTCAAGTGCTAGGAGAACGCCAATTTCCACAGGGCGCCGGCAACCGAGCTAAGTCTATTAACGTCTTCCCTACCTTTCTCACATTGGGGAGTCGACCTCCTGGGACCCTTCCCGGTCGGCCCAGGGCAAGTCAAGTACCTTATAGTTGCTATCGACTACTATACCAAGTGGATAGAGGCTGAGCCACTGGCCAGCATATCCTCATCCAATTGTCGAAAGTTTATGTGGAGACAAGTGGTAACTCGATTCGGCATCCATGAGGTCGTTATCTCTGATAACGGGACGCAGTTCACTGATAAGAAGTTCGTAGAGTTCCTTGCCGGTTTGGGCATAAAGCAAAATTTCTCATCCGTGGAACACCCCCAGATGAACGGCCTAGTTGAGGCCGCGAATAATGTCATCTTGCTAGGCCTCAAAAAGCGGCTTGATAAGAAAAAGCGAGCATGAGCTGACGAACTCGCCTCAGTCCTCTGGTCCTACCGCACAACCCAGCAATCGTCCACAGGAGAAACCCCATTCCGCCTGACATACGGGGTGGATGCTATGATACCTGTAGAGGTCGGCGAGCCGAGCCCACGGTTACTTCTGGGAGGAGTAGAGGAAGCTGTAGAAAAAGACCTAGTAGACGAGGCTAGAGAAATGGTCCATTTGTCGGAAGCAGCGCTGAAGCAAAGAATGGCCCTGCGCTACAACGCCAAAATACTCAGGAGAGAATTCGAACAAAATGACTTGGTCCTGCGGCGCAACGACATCGGGCTGCCGACTCAGGGGGAAGGTAAGCTGACGGCTAACTGGGAAAGCCCTTACAGGGTCAAAAAGGTGATTGGTAAGGGTGCCTACAAGTTGGAAAGACTCGACGGCAAGGAAGTCCCGAGAACGTGGAATGCGGGTAACTTAAGAAAATTTTGTTCTTAGTCCAAGCACGCCGAATAGGCGACCTGGCCAGCTCAGTAAGACCCGGGTTTCGCTTTATCATTAAATAATTTACTTCCGTCAAATACTTATTACTGCCATAGATTTGTTCAACTGCCGATTAATGCTAAGTTTACTTTTTCCCTTTTATACATCCCATAACAACGAATTTCTTATGATACGTGCTAAACGAGGGAACGATACGGTATTCCGGGACTGATCACCCCGGAAACCAACCAAATTAACACCATAACAAACGGCTATAGCAATAATAAAGCCACGACTTGACTTCGTCAAATTACCAACGCAACGGTAAACAAATGCAAGCGACAAGCCAATACCAACAAAACGGTAATAAAATAGAACGAAAATACACTACCAAGTAAACGGGGAAGAACAGTATTAGTAAGCCGACCGAGCGACTACTAAAGTAGTTTAAAGTTACAAGATCCAACATGCGCAACGACAAAGTTCATCAAACTACGCGACAAGGTCCACAAAAACAAAAAATTACAAGATTCATATAAGAGTACAGAGATCACTTCTTCGGCATATCGACAATCTTGCCATCCTTGATGGTTTTAAAGACCCCGATTGCCGACGTGTCGAAGTCAGGGGCCACGAGCTTCACTTGGGCTATAAGGGCCTCTTCAGTCATCAGTATAGCGCTCTTCCTCTGTTTCATGGTCTCTTTGTACTTCTTCTTAAATTCTTCAGCTTTGGATTGAGCAGTCTTAGCCGACGAGGCGGCCTCGTCGCGTTCCTTCTCCAAAGCAGCCACCCGACCCTGAGCAGCATTAAGCTGGCTCTCCAAAGTCAACTCCCGCTCGGTTAGCCGGGAAACGATTGTATCAGAAATCTTCAATTTTCCTCTGCAACTATGGCCTTCTCCTCGGCAGCTTTGAGTTTCTTATCGGCGCTAGACAGCTGCTCCCGAAGTGTTTCCACTTCGACCTTGAATTTATTATTAGCTTGAACAGAAGCCTCGAGTTTCCTCTGCACTGACTGCATTCCCGACAGGGCAAACTCGGCCTTCCTTGCTATGGCGGCGCCGCGAAAGAGAGAACGGTACATCCACCTCGCCTGCCCAGGGAGGTCGGAGCCATGGAAATATTCCTCCGTGCCAGGAAGCAACTGGGAGTCTATAAAGTTTCCGGCATCGAAGTTCCTCTCCATCACAGTGAGAGCTCCTTCAGGGCTGGAGGACGACCTCTTCCTCTTTGGGTTGCTTATGACCTTCACATCATCCTCCTCAAATTGTGGACTGGAAGTCGAGTCCTCGCCAGTGCCGACCGCCTCGTCTCGGACGGGAGAGACAAGCGCCCCGTCAGCATTTTGGGCTGGCACCTCGGCGGCATTGGGGGGAGGCACCACCTGATTCTCGTTATTTTCAGGTGGAGCTTCCTGGGTCTCGTTGGCCTGCTCCTCATCGCTGTCACCAGCAAGGAAGGTATTGAATAAATTTTCAAGACCGGTCACTTCGGCAGACATCCCCACTGCAACAAAATAGTGAAACCCGTTAGTCGTGAAATCGGCATAACAAATCAAAGCAACAGTAACGCAAGAAACGCAAGTTAAAGCTACTCACAAATATAAGCAGGGTTTTGAAACAACTCACTATAAGCATTAAATGCCTGACGCGAAGAACGAGGCAACGAAAGGTTATCCCCAGTAACAAACAGACACGCACGCAAGAGGCACGTCCTCTCCACGAGCGACCGACCAAATGACAACGCACAAGAGAGAACATTACACGCCACCAACGGCACTCACGATCATTGCTGGCGTGTTGGGGGCACTGTTACGGCCCAGCCCAAACGTCATGCGGGCCGACCCAATCCATAGGTCACCCGATCCATAGGTCACCCGACCCAAACGGGCGGGCCCGGGACGTTCAACAACCGACTCGGACACGCGTCCTTTACAGCTCACTACTACAGCTGTATTGGGAAGTTTCGAGAAAGGTGGATCTGCCCTCGCGGGACCCACTCCTGACATGGTATATATGGGGAGGGTCCTACCCCTCCCTCAAGGTACGTCACCCTACTCCAAATTCTCACATCACCTATACACTCTACTGACTTGGGCGTCGGAGTGTCATTGCAGGTGACACCCCCCTCACTTCATCAAGAGCTCGTCAGATCAACAGCCAGCGTGAACCGTTCCCAGCGTCCAGACCGAGACAGAGACCCATCTTCACATACATCCTACCACCCGAACCATCCGATAACCCGACTTACCGAACACTTTTCAATTGCAACTTGTGTTGCTTTTTCTAATTATTCTTCACTGTCCACATATTTCCTATTTAATGGGATTAAATTATGGAGCAGTCTTGCACTTGGATCTTATCATTTATTTATTTATTTATTTATTTAAGAAGTTGACCATGGTTTTTCTCTTCTCTATTTCTAATAAAAGTATACATTCATATTTGGATGTGATATGACTTCGGATGTGCTTAGTTGAAATATTATTATTATTATACCGGCATAGATAATTCAATAATAGACATGTAACGAAGGATCAAAACTATAGCAAAATAATATCTTAGTCAAGGGTTTCGCTTTATATGAATGTATCATGTTGGGAAATATATAAACACATTGTAAGAAATATAGATGTGCTATATTGGAAAGCATGGGTGTGCTACAGAGGAAAGATTCGGATGTGCTATAGAGCATATATATTTCCTAGCCTATAAAGATATGAAATATTCTTTTTCATTACAACTATATTTTTTAATCACAACTAATTTACTAGAGATAATTATGTAAGAAAAAACAGATAATTACACAGACAAAAAGATTATATATAACAAAAAAGAGAACATGCATCAATCTTCTAAGTTCTAATATCGTTGCTTGCATCGCTACTAACGGTTTCATTGCACGAATCGGAACGAATTTTATCAAAATAAAAAAGGATTACAATGTACACAAAAAAATTACAATGAGCAAATGATGGATGAAATAGTGATGAATACCAAGAAAAAGGATAATGAAATGGTGTGGAAAAATAAATGCGAAAACAAAAAAAAAAATTAACTGTGAAAGATTTTTGGCTTGTTTTTTTGAAATGTATGTATGAAAAACTTTTATAACCAACGATGCATGAAATAGTGATGAAGAAAGAAGAGAATGAAGGGTACTAAAGTAAACACACACGGACAAAATTACAAAGGAATACCACGTAAGGATAAATTATTTTTGTTTGGACAAAATTCATTTTTGAAACAATAAAGGGAATACCAAAAAGCCCAACAAACAAAATATAAAATGATTTTTGACTAAATTGGTTGGGGTGCGCCAGGCCCAGGCTATAGTGTAAGGCCTAGGCGACGCACGATGAGCCCAGTAGCAAGCTACTGTAGAGGCCCATCCCCCTCAAAAAATAAATTTAATATCGTGTGGGCCAATGGCCCACATATCAGATATTAAACTGAAAAGAACAGATACTACACTTGATCTTAGCCAAAAGGCCGAGAAAGGTATGAGTTGTATAGCATAAAAACGTTCCTTTTATATTAAACAGCCTTCAGCGTTGCTTCTTGTTCTCTACGATGTGGTACTTTTTACCAATACCAGTAATCGAATCTTGTTCAGATATTATAGATAAATGAATGAATGCAAGAGAATAAATGCAGAACGTTTTGAGTAGTTGAGATTGGAATCTATGGTGGTACAAGCAATCATACATATCCAAAACAGCTTCCATAAAACTTGCTCTGCAGTTTGGACTCTGGAGCATGATAACAAGAGGGCTCCATAGCAATTTTAATTAAGTTCTTAAATACATGCCTCGTCAAAAAAAGAAAATAGAAGATAAATAAGTTTACAATTTTGTTCCTATATGTAGAGGCACCTAAACATGTCAACCTACAAAAAGATTTTTCTGCTGAAATCTTTTACTACATGTCTAATTGCCTATGTTATAGCATTTATTATTAACATTAATGCATGTTTCTTATCATCAGAACATGCAATGAATATTCTCTCTTATTACCCTGATCTATTTCTTGATCCTCTAAACAAGATAGCGTGTTAATTATAAAATGTAGCGTTGAACTATCAAAATTATCCGAATAAATTTGGTTGCATGTGTACTTTTGAATAGTTATGCATTATTGGAATTTTCACTTTTGGAAGGGGAAAACCCAATCCAGAAAAATTAGCAATAGTTGGAATATCCTGTTTAAATTGGTGCTATGAGTTTCAACTTTCAAGAAATTGGAAGCTTTACTAAAGTAGTAATTTCCTTTTCCTTTTGGTCTGAAATACTTTCAATAATCTTGTTCATTTTAGATATAATAACAAGGATAAATCACTTTTTTAAATTGCTTGGCATCCATAATTACTCAATTATCCTGTTTTGACTTTTGTTTCAAAATTGTTCTTATAGAAATCAATCTAACAAACCAATTTAGTAAAAAAATAATTTTTCAATGTAATTCGATTTATGTTAAGCCGATTTACTAGGGTATTGTTTTATATAAATCAAGATAAACTAATTTACATAGTATAATATTTCTATTATATAATCATATCTTCTCTTTACTGAGTCACCAAAAAAAAAATATCTTCTCTTTACTTAAGTAATTTTAATAATTTTCATTATATATGCTATTTCTTTTTTCATAGTCTTTTTTTTTTATCAAAAGATAAGAGACTCGAACCCGCAACCTCTTAATTGAGTATGGGAAGACTATGCCATTTGAGCTATTACTCATAATCCTTATAGATGGATGTTATAACTTATATAATCATATTAGGAAAAGGAAAATAAATTCAGGCGCTCATAAAAATTGTCTTTTCATTTTTTTTTAATTTGTTAACTTTAATTGCTGACATAAAAAATTGAAAAAAGAGCTTTAATAACATTATATTAAACATATTTTATAATTTTCTTAAGAACTAA
>NC_029788.2:10905700-10910212 GCF_000816755.2 Arachis ipaensis
GTAATCATATTCCTAAAACAATTTATCTTAAATATAATAATGAAGAAAGAAAATTTTTTAATAAAAAAATCAAAATTTTAAATAACATTGCAATTGTATTGATTTATTTTCTTCTACATAAATGGGTTTGATTAAATTATAACGAAGGTCATTTTTCTATTAAATCAATTTAACTTAAGACGATTTATATAGTAAGGATAAATCAATTTAACTTAAAAAACAATTTACTATAAATATATACTAAATCGGTTTAAATTATATCGATTTTATAAAGATAATTTCGGACGAAAGTCAAAACAGGACGACAATTGAGTAATATTAAATGTCAACTAATTTAAAAGAGTGATTTATCCTAATAACAAATAAATAGCGAATCGAATGTGAATCATGATCGATCACAGTGAATTATAAGGAAAAGTGAAGAACTATAGTGCATAGATATATATCATAGACTTAAAGAACCGAGAATGAATCCATGCATGCACTGGTTATTAAAGTTATAACTAGAACAAGAACCTATGAGAAATTCGAAAGAGATCTGAGAATCTGAGATGAATGAATGAAAAATATAGTAGACAAGGTGTGAGCACGAAACCAAAGAGGGTCAAAATGTATATGATTCCACGTGCTTTCTCATTCCGATGGTCCCCTAATTATTCATACTTGCCGCTCACATCATCTCTCTTGTGCTCTCATTAAGGTGAGGTCCATGGAAAAAAGTAAAAATTAAAAAGCATGGTGTATATCATTCAGTTTTTTTTTTTTTTTGTCTTAGAAAATGAAATGATTCCTTTGTTCAAAGTAAAACACTGCGTGACTTAGATGCCCACCTACCCCACTACTGTCCCTCACTCACTCTCACACACTCCCACTGCCATAACATAATCACTTTGATTTTTCAATGTGATGTGCTTATCCCACTTTTTGGACCCCAAAAGTTTATCAATTTTAAGGCTCTTTTTCCTAAACCATGTCTTTTTTTTTTCTTTTTCTTTTGTTTTTGGGTGATTCTCCTAGTAATCTCTTAAACCATGTCTAGTATGATATCTAAATGAAATCCGTTAGAGAAACAACAAAAAATTTTGACAATGTGTATAATAAATTTTAAATTTGGTTCAATATATAAAAAAAATTCAAATAGTTATTTTAAAAAATTAATCATCACAACTCTAATTTATTAATAGAATTTATCCAAACATCCTCTCTTATAATATTTGCTATCCCATTCTCATCAATTATCCTACCTCTCCGGCGTTAGAAGTTTTTTCACTGGCCATCAAACAACCATCCAATTAAAAATTAAAATAACCATCTACATACCTAGTGAATTGAATATCCAACATCTAAATTTGTCCGTTGATGTCTATACCTTGAAGAAGTAAGGAAAGCAAAATCCAAGAAAGCTAAGTCGGTGGCGCAAGACAGGGACATTTTTGAAGTGGGCTACGTTTGCATGTAAAAAAAGGGAGCATCATGGATTAAACTAATTGCTTGCACAATTATTGTTGTGCTATCGTACATTGATCTTGGACCTATACCTATATAAGAGGAGGCGACATCGTTGAAGGCGGCAGCGGCCATGACGGTCTTGGACTGCGCAACGGACGCAACGTGTGCGAAGGGACTGTCTCCATTTACGATCTTGCGAGGTGTGATGGACGTATGAAAACAACACATTTGTGTGTCCCCTATACGTCGCGAATGACGATGTTGAGAGGAGAAACCGCCAGCGCGGGGGAGGGACTGCACGACTGGCGGGATGTGGGACTGCAGAAAACGATGCAAACTGCACAACGGTGCTGCTGGGCGTTCGTGGTGCGCACATCGGTGTGAGCTATGGACGACGGCGGCTGGTGTCTATAGCAACGCGGCACCAGTAAGAGAGGAAGAGACTGGGCGAGAAGGCAGTCACATCAGATGGAGGAAAAAAATGTCGTTTTTGGGATTTACATAACTATTGCAAATCTTTATTTATTTTAAATTTCAATTTGGTAATTATTAAAAATAATTATTTATTTATTATTTGATGTTAATTTCAATTTTATTCCTATTGTACATGTTGTATACTAAATTTATTGGCTCCTCATATTTTCTCTATCTAAATATATATCCAATTACCAAAAATAAATACATAGACATGCATTGGATGCAAATTTTCCATTTTGATTTAAAATATGATTGATATTTAAAAGAGAAATTCTTGGGCTAGGCGTTTTTAATAATTTTGGTTATTATTTAATCAGTATAAATATTAAATTATTTTTAACAAATATATTTTATTAATTTATATATGTAAATTTTAAAAAATATGAATAAAATTTGTATTAATTCATATGTATAAATTTTAGTAAATATAAATATAAATGATATGTTTTTAATGTATAAATTTTTGTAAATATGAGTGTAAATTATTGTTAGTCAAATATTAACTTAAATAATAGTATTTACTCGTCATGTAAGACTGTTCTATTTAAAATAGTCTAAAAAAGATTTGTGTTCTCAATTGAATTTTTAAAAATTAAATGCCTTAAATTAATTTTTAAAAAATGTATTAATGAACTAAATTGATAATTTTGCTAATTTGATGATAGGTGTTAATATCTAATTAGTAGAAGAACTAATTTAATTTATAGTTATATTTTTCAGAGACCAATTTAAAATATTTGAGCATTTATTTAATTTTTCAAATACTATTTTAACTATTATTTCTTAAAAATAAGTTTATTTAGAACAATTTTATATTTTATAGGACCCAAAAAAAAGTTTGTATTTTATAAGCATAAGAGTTTAATTTCTGTTATCAATATAATGCCCTTTTTTTTTGGTCAAGAATATAATGCCCATTTTAATTAATGGAAATTTGTAGTGGCAGAACCAAAGGGGAGGCAGGGTGGGCCGTAGGCTGTGGACTGTGGTCCCCTCTTCCAAAAACACTTTTAACTACATATTAAAAAATACATAAAAATTTTAAATGCGTTAAATATATTTTCTAATATTAAAAATCTGGTTCTGGCCACTGGGAACTTGTAATGTGATATTTAGTAAATGTTTATAAGACCAAAAGCAAATTAAATACAGAGAAAAAAGTTGAGATAATTTTGATAAATATTTAAGAAGTCATTCAAAGATTGTGTTGATATACTATCTCGAGTTTTAAGTTTTTATATGGACAAAAAATTAAATAAATACCACTTTAATCCTAAGACAATTATATATATCACTCTATCTGTTATACTTTTTTAAAAATCTTTCAGTATCTTAATATTTTTATATTTTTATTCAAATATAATGATTTAATAAAAGCTAAATATATTTTCAAAGAACCTAATTAAACACATATTTTAGTAATTTACTCTAAACCTGCCATTAATTAAAATTATGTAGTTTTTCCCTCCAATTATTGAGGCAACACCTTGTGGTGATTGTGTAGTGGGCAGAATTATTATGGAGTCAATCATAATCAGTGATTTCTACCACCGGCTGCACAATTAAGAAAACGAAGATACGAAGATATTATTTGATTATTCAGATTTGAACAAGTGGCATGCCACTTTTTTGCTACATTTGTATCGTTTCATATGACATCTTTTGTTTTCTCATCTTTACTTTGGTAATAAGCCAACAAATGTAATCTCGATTTTTCTATGTAAGGGATACGGGATTTGATTTAATTACTTTAGTTATTACGTGGATTTTTATAAATTTATCGAATTTTTAATTAAGTTTGTATATTTTATATTTTATATTATATTAAATTTTATAATTAAATTTATGTCATAATAAAAATTGATTATTTTTGTATTTTATTATTATTTTATGTAATTCGTAGAATTCTTTTATGTTTTAGCATTAAACACATAAATCGTGATATTCTTTCACGGTTTATGAAGAGAGTACTATAAACATAAATTGTGGTACTCTTCTACGATTTATGAAGAGGAGATATACATACATAAACCGTAGTACCCAAGATATGCACAAAAATTTTAATTGAAATTTTATTGATGTGTATAATTGAATTGATGTTATGTTTGTTTGATTTTTATTTTTTCATTTCATCCCATTTAATTCAAATAATTTTAAATTATAAAAATATTTAATTTAAAATTTAGATGATTATAATTTAAATTAATAATTTAATTTAATTTAATAAAATAAATAAAATTATATTATTGCACTAATTATTTATGAGTACTGTAAAAATTATTAACTCTATTATATGTATAATATTAAAAATTATTGGAACCTGACTACTCACAAATTTTCTCTCTTTCTCTTTCTCTTTCTCTGCTCTCCAACTCTGCCAGGTCTCATATTTTGTTCAAAAAATTTTTGTTTGTAATGAATATAATTTCTCAACTACAAGAATAAGTTAAACAAATAATGTCATTTTTTAAAAATTAATTTTGCAATACTCATAAATAATAAATAATTAGTACAACAATTATCAAATTAATTTTGCAATACTCATAATACTCATAAATTAATTTTGCAATGCTCATAATTTTATAG
>NC_029788.2:10910248-10913633 GCF_000816755.2 Arachis ipaensis
TATAATATAAATAAATTTGTTGATAAATTATACTAATATCTTAATATTTTTATTGATATTAAATTATAAATTATTTTAAAAATATTTTAAATTTTAATTATAAAAAATATTTTAGATAAATTTTGTATTAATAATTAGTAATATATCATTTTAAACTCATTTTAAATATATTGTTGACATACTTGACAGTTAGACAATTAGTGAGTTAGTTGTGTGCGCTGTATGTGCAGGGTGTTAATATGAGGAGTTTGTAGTGTAATTTTATGGTTCAAAGAGTTAGTTAAGAAATTGCCTAGTCAGCAAGTAGTTAAGATAGTGTGAAAGGTGTGACTTAGATATTTGTTCTTTGTAGTTCATCATTCTTATGAATCATTCTTGAATTTCCTCTCACAAACTCTCTTTCTCCTCTGTTCTCTCTTGACACAGATCACCGATTTTTTCACATGGTGCGGTGAGCGTGGAATCAAGAGTAGCTTGAGGTTGTGATCGAAGGGATGCGTTTTTGATTCAAATAGGAACATTTTCGAACATTTTGTTCGGATTTGAATCCTCGAGATGATGAACTCAGATCCAATGAACTCCTCAAATTCACAAAATGCGAATTTAGGAAGCATCGATTTACAGAGTTTAGCGCAATTGGTTGCACAAATCAACGCGATACAGAACGTGGCTACGAGAGCGAATCTTAATTCGTTGATGGATCCGATGAGTCCGTATTACTTGCATCCGGGGGAGAGTCCATGAGCTCCTCTCATTGGTAAGGTACTCAACCATCAGAACTATCATACATGGTCTGAGGATATGTGGTTTGCATTGAAGTCTAAAAATAAGGTTTGCTTCATCGATGGATCCATTCCTGAACCTGATAGAGATGATCCAAGCTTTAATGCGTGGGATCGTTGCAATACCTTTATAATGTCATGGATTAAACTGTCATTGAGCCAAGATATAGCGCAAAGTGTGTTGTGGAATCGAAAAGCACTGAACCTGTGGAATGACTTGAAGCGTCGTTTTTACCAAAGTGATGTGTTTAGAATTGCGGAATTAGAAGAAGAAATGTTCTCGATTAGACAAGAGGATATGAGCATCACAGCGTATTTTACCAGATTGAAGGTTATTTGGGAAGAGCTAGAGAATTTGAGGCCATTACCGAGTTGTGTGTATGGTGATGACTGCAAGTGCCTTGAAACAGTGAAGAGATACAGGAAAGACACTTACGTCGTAAGGTTCCTACGAGACTTGAACGAACAATATGAAAATGTACGATCACAGATCATGCTTATGAAAAACTTGCCTGATGTGGAGAGCGCTTTATCATTGATGATGCAGCAAGAGAGACAGTCATTAAATCCAGAGAGCTATGATCCGAAAGCTCTATTAAGTGTTGCTGATAAAATGGACTCAAATACCTCTCAAGAAAACTCTGCAAGAGGCAGAGGTCGATATGGTGGAAGGAGCAGCAGAGGTCGCGGATATGGAGCTGGCAGAGGTGCAAAAAAACTGTGTTCTTATTGCAGCAAGAGTGGCCACTTGGTAGACACATGCTACAAGAAGCATGGTCTGCCACCGCACTTGAAAGATTTGAAGCGTCAAGAAGCTGCGAAAGTCAACAATATTACTTCTGAGAAATGTGAAGCAAAAGAAAATAGCAACACAATTTCACTTTATGAAGATGATGGTAAAGATTCAAGTGAAAAATTTACTCCAGATCAAAAGAAGGCGTTACTAGCACTCTTGCAACAAAATGGAGCTCAACCAATTAATAGTGCTAATCAGGTTTCTAACTCTATAAGAGGTAAAAAATTATAATGATCATAACTTCTAAGAAACGAGCCTCCTGGGTAATTGACACAGGGGCTACCATTCATGCCACAAATGATCTAAACTTGTTTCATACATATAAACACATTAAACCCACAAGAGTAAAATTACCAAATGACTACACCTTAGTTGCATGCATAGCTGGTACATTGATTTTTTCAAATTTATTGTACCTAACTGATGTGCTATACTTGCCATCCTTTTCTTACAATTTAGTGTCAGTTTTCCATCTAATTAATTCCTTGAATTGTCAGCTTGTGATTAATAGATTTGGTTGTGAGATACAAGATTCCAAGACTCAGATGAAGATTGGTGCAGCTAATGTACAAGATGACTTGTATACAATAAAATCAGACACAAATACACTTCCTAAAGCATTTTGCATGAGTATTTTTAGTAGTAACAACTAATAATTAAGTGTAGGTAAGACTGATATTTCAGCATCTGAACTTTGGCACTTGAGACTGAGTCATGTCCCATCCAATAGATTGAATATAATGCAAACATTATATCCATCAATTGGTGGTATTAATAAAATTGAGTTGACAAAGTCTTGTGATGCTTGTCACTTTACAAAGCAAAAGAGACTCTCATTTTTCATTAGTAACTCCCACTCAAATAAATGCTTTGATCTAATTCACTTAGACATTTGGGGTCCCTTGCAACTCTTTTCATAGGTGGGCACAAATACTTTCTAATAGTGGTGGACGATTGTAGTAGGTTCACTTGGACATAATTTTTAAAACTCAAGTCTGAAGCTATTACGCTTGTCCCACAATTCATTCAACTCAATTTGGTAAAGATGTTAAAATAGTTAGGTCTGCCAATGGAAAGGAGTTCCAATTGGGTAGCTTTTATGCATCTAAGGGAATTATGCATCAAACCTCTTGTGTTCAAACTCCACAACAAAATGGTATAGTGGAGCGAAAACACCAACATATTTTGTAAGTTGCTAGAGTTCTTTTATTTCACTCTCTTGTGCCAAAATACTACTGGACTATGGCAGTAGCTCAAGCCGTGCAAGTGATTAATCGATTGCCTAGTAAATTGTTAAATGATCAATCACCTTTTCAGCTCTTGTATGAAAAAGTTCCTGATTTTAAGCATTTTAGAGTTTTTGGTTGCTTGGCTTATGTTAGCACACTTCAAATCAATAGAAAAAAATTAGATGCAAGAGCTAGAAAAGCTGTTTTTTTGGGGTATAAACAAAGTGTGAAAGGATATATGTTTTTGGATTTGAAAACCAGAAAAAATTTTTTGTCTCGAGATGCCATTTGTTCAATGCATGAACCCTGTACCTGCTACAAGTCAATCACCATCCATCATTACTAGAAACACTAATGTTCTATATGATGATGCCTTTTCAAACCTGCATATTCATAATGCACCCATGAATGCATCACAAAATTACACCACTACCGAGACATCTTTAACTAGTGATAGTGATATAGTGGTTAATCATGCATTACCCCCATCAACATCTCATACATCCACTTCATCTACACTTAATGCACCTATTGTTATTTTTAATCAGCATAACATGCATCCACCTAGGAGATCAACT
>NC_029788.2:10913757-10918468 GCF_000816755.2 Arachis ipaensis
CTCACCAACTCTCAATTAGATACCCGATCTCAAACCACATTTCTTATTCACAATTATCACCCTCACATAAGGCCTTTTCTATTGCTGTGTCTGCCTTGCATGAACCTAAACACTATGATGAGGCCATAACTCATTCTTATTGGAGAGATGCAATTAAAGATGAACTGGATGCTCTGGAACTAAATAAGACTTGGATACTAACTACGCTTCCAGCAGGTAAGCACACTATTGGTTGTAGGTGGGTCTTCAAAACCAAGTTCAAATTCGATGGCACTATTAAAAGGCACAAGGCAAGACTCGTTGCCAAAGGGTTCACTCAAACACCCGGATTTGATTACTTTGACACTTTCAGTCCGGTCGTTAAAGCTGCGATAATCTAAATTCTGTTGTCTATTGCTGCTGCCAAGAATTGGCATGTCCAACAACTAGACGTGAACACTGCCTTTCTCCGTGGGATTTGCACGAGGAAGTTTATATGAAGGTCCCACCAGGTCTATCCGTTTCGCAACCCAATCTTGTGTGCAAATTGGAAAAATCCTTGTATGGATTAAAGCAAGCGAGTCGATAATGGCACGAAAAGCTATGTTCAAAACTCTCTGGTTATGGATATACGCAGAGCAAACATGATTATGCTCTTTTCACCAGAACCACTGACAATGACTTCACCGCAATATTAGTCTACATAGATGACCTTGTATTAGCTGGGAATAATTTGGGAGAGATTGAACGCATAAAGGGGTTGTTGGATGATGCCTTCAAGATCAAGGATCTTGGAAGATTGAAGTACTTTATTGGTATGGAAGTAGCTCGAAACAGTTTCAAAATTGCTTTATATCAGCGGAAGTATGTGCTCGATCTGCTCTCTGAGTTTGATATGATTAATGCAAAACCTGTCTCTACTCCCATGGACTACTCCACCAAGCTGTCCAAGGATTGTGCAGTCCTTTTCTCAGATGTCTCCTTGTATAGAAGACTGATTGGGCGTCTCTTGTACCTTACTAATAAAGACCTGACATTAGCTTTGCTGTTGGAAAGCTAAGCCAGTGTCTTGACTGTCTCACAATTGCCCATCATCAAGCAGCACTTAGAGTTCTCAAGTACCTGAAGCTTGCTCTAGCCCTAGGTCTTTTCTTTCCGGCTTCCTCTGATTTGGTTCCAACTGCATATTCTGACTCTTACTGGGCCGGTTGTCCTGATACACGAAAATATGTGACTGGAACGTACTTCTTTCTGGGGACGGCGTTAGTTTCATGGAAAAGAAAAACACAGGTTACTGTATCTTGTTCTTCATCAGAAGCCGAATATCGGGCTCTTGCCTTTGCTGTCCGTGAAGCCCAATGGTTGGCGTTCATGATGAAGGAATTCTGTATGCCTCTTGCCAAACCTATTCCTCTTTACTGTGACAGCAGCTCCGCACTTCACATAGCGGCCAATCCCGTATTTCACGAGCGCACAAAGCATATAGAAGTTGATTGTCACATCGTACGCGAGAAATTCCAGAATGGTTTGGTCAAATTACTTCCTATTAAAACTGATGAATAGGTTGCAGACGTGTTTACAAAATCCCTTTCTCCTAGTCCATTCAAGAGTTGTGTCTCCAAGCTTCGATTGTATGATCTCCATACATCCAAGCTTGAGGGGGGGTGTTGACATACTTGACAGTTAGACAATTAGTGAGTTAGTTGTGTGCGCTGTATGTGCAGGGTGTTAATATGAAGAGTCTGTAGTGTAATTTTATGGTTCAAGGAGTTAGTTAAGAGATTGCCTAGTCAGCAAGTAGTTAAGATAGTGTAAAAGGTGTGACTTAGATATTTATCAGATAGCTAGTGATAGAGAGTAGTATAAATAGTTATCTCAAGTTTATTTGTTCTTTGTAGTTCATCATTCTTATGAATCATTCTTGAATTTCCTCTCACAAACTCTCTTTCTCCTGTGTTCTCTCTTGACACAGATCACTGATTTTTCCACATATATCGTAAAAAATAAAAGTTAAACACATTGACAAGTAATTATGTTTAGATGTGTCTAAATATATTCAAAAAACACATTTTTTATTTTTTATTAAAATATAATTAAATACAAAAATATAAATATTAGACAAATTAATTAATATTTTGTTTGGAATATTTTAAACATGTAAATATATAACAACTAAGAGTGTGTTTGAAAAACATCAAAGTAAAAAAAGAATTTTTTTTTTAAGAAATGAATTTTAATTCTATTTCAGACTCAAATTCAAACAATTAATTACATGAATGAAATGAATTGTGTGTTCTTTATTATTTTATTCTTGTGATTTTTTATTTGTTTTTATTTATTTATTTATTTATTTATTTATTAGAGATAATTTTGATATTTTAATTTTTAATAATAATAAAATTACAAATTAAACTTTTTTTATTTGATTTAATTTAAATAGTTATTTGAGAATTGAAATTTTTTTGAGAAATAAAAATTATATTTTTATTATATTTCAAACCGAAAAAAAGATTTTTTTTTTATGTGAAAATTCGATTCTCAAGATGTTTTAAACAGAATGTCCAGCTTCAAATATAACAACCAATTGGAAATGGGGTTGACAGGGATATAAATCATATAATCATCTTATAGTGCGTATGGTTACTGGATTAGGCACTCATAAAGCCACAAATCAAGTCATTTTCATGTTGCTATTAATTATTAATAGCATTTGCGAAGTTACAAAAATCAAATCAAATACCACAAACTACGCAATTTCCACATTTATTCTCCTATTGATAACAAATAAACAAAAATGTCCTCACTCTGGCTGTAAACAATATTTTGCCGAGACATTGACTTCTTTATTATCATCATAACGCGTTTTTTCTTTTCTCCTTTTTTTTCCAATGAATTTTGAATCATTACACTAATAAAATTTTCCTGTATAAGTTTTAAATTTATTAACTAAGTTTTTTTTAAGGGAGTTTATTGACTTTTTTTTTTATTTCATTGATCTAATTATTCACTTTTTGAGCTTTTTCCTTTTAATGAGTGCCTCTATTTATTAGTTCTGTTACGATCATATTTTTGTCTTTTGATTTTTATATATAAGACCTCATGATCTATCATTCAAAAATTAAAAAAAATATTTTTACATGAAAACAATTATAAAATTTTCATTGTAATATCTACCTTTAATAATTGATGGATATGTGTTTATCGTTGTAAAAATATAAATACCGTACATACTACATACGCCTTCTGTTTCATCCAAAAAATAAAAAATAAAAGACAAAAGTGCACGTCCTATAATATAAATAGAATAAATATAAGGGTAACACAGTTAAATCAAATCATCTCTAATATTTTATGAATACTCCAAAACAAAAATGGTTACATCAAAATTTTATGTACATATTTATATAAATTTAATTGATCTAATTCGAATTAACTTTTTTAATAATAAATCAAATTGACTTAATTCAATTTACACATAATATATATAGTGAATACTAATAAATCGAATTTATCTAATTCGATTTATAACTAAGATACTGAATAAATGTTAATAAATCGAATGGACCTAATTTGATTTACTATTGAATAGTCCATATATAGTAAATCGAATTAGTTTAATTCAATTTAATATTGATACAGATGATTGACATTTAATACTTTTAAGTTAATTATTATTAACTTTAAAACATAAATATCAATAAGAAAATACTTCCATTTATATTCAAATAAAATATCAAAAAAATCAAAACGAATGAGAATAGATATCCAATTTTTTTGTTTTAGTTCAAATTCCAGAAAATCTACATTTTTATAAACTTATGAATTTAAAACGGAACAATAAACGATTTCTAAAAAATTATTAAAAATCATCCTTTGACTCATTAGCATGTAAAAAATCATTATCAAAATTTTTTATGTTAAAAAATTAATATAAAGTATAACCCTCCAAAGTGGCATAGGGCTTAAAACTTGAATTTTTTTAGAGTCAAAAATAACAGATAGTTAAATTTAAGTTTTAAACTCTATGCCACTTTGGAGGGCTATACTTTATATTAATTTTTTCAATATCAAAAGTCTCGGTAATGATTTTTTACATGCTAATGAGTCAAATGATGATTTTTAATGAATTTTTAGAAATTGTTTATTGTTCATTTTTAAATTCATAAGTTTATAAAAATGTAGATTTTCTAAAATTTGAACTGAAACACAAAAATTGGATATCTATTCTTATTCGTTTTGATTTTTTTAATATTTTATTTAAATTCAAATGGAAGTATTTTTTATTGATATTTATGTTTTAAAGTTAATATAGAATAAATAAATAATTAATTTAATATTAATAATCTATATCAGTACTAAATCGAATTAAGTTGATTCAATTTACTATACATGGGCTGTAGTGTAAATCAAATTAGGTCAATTCAATTTATTAGTATCTACTATATTATGTATAAATCGAATTAGGTTAAATCAATTTATTATTGAAAAGGTTAATTTGAATTAGGTCAATTCGATTTATATAAATACGCATACGAGACTTTGATATAATGATTTTTGTTTTGGGACATTCATAAAATATTGGAGATAGTTTGATTTAACTATGTATTTTGTCCTAAATATAATTACTTAAACATCATTACTTTATTTTTCAAACTTTTATAAGATGAATTTACTTTTCATAGATTAGCAATGTAAAAAATTACACAAACAACAAAATCGATCATATATATAT
>NC_029788.2:10918512-10919225 GCF_000816755.2 Arachis ipaensis
AAATAATTAATTTTTAGTCTGCCGCGGTTTCTGCATGATTATGGTTGGTCATAAACCGCTACTGGTAGTAGCGGTTTATGTGCATTGGAACACGTGTGTAAACCGCTCGATGCAGCAGCGGTTTACGTTGAGTATGAAAACAAATAATAAAACTAATATTTATCTAAAAAAATAATTACAAAACAAATAATTAATGGTATATACTATTTAAATAATATCATAAATAAAATACAATCACGGGTCATAATCATATATTCACATTCACATGTTTATATATTTATCAAACTCCTCCATCACAAAACTACCCTAAAATCGGACTAGTACTAGTACATGTCAGATGTCACAGTCAAAAGAATACTTAAATATACATAGCTACCAGTCTGTCAAACAGAATTGTACCGCGTTATTAACCAAGAACTAGCCGAATCCGATGGAAAAAAATAAAAATCAATCTCCATCCTAGAATATGTGACTGTAAACCCAAAGCTTGTTTCACCCAGTAAACTTTTCACCTTTAGGTTCATCGTTATCCCTTTGGCCATTGCACTAATAAGACAACTATAGAAACTGTGCCATTGTACCGGAATAGAGTTATTAATTGCTATCTAGTTACTAATTGAGACTACTATGCAATTTATTTATTGGAAAAGAATTTGTTTAGCTAATATTTTTAGTAATTAATTTAATTTTTTTAAAATAATAAATTTTACTAA
>NC_029788.2:10919332-10921090 GCF_000816755.2 Arachis ipaensis
TCGTTCAACAGGTCAAGGACTAATCTGTAGCTCCATTTAAGGGTTTGTCGTTGACCAATAGGTCGCTGCATACATAAGACGGAATTTGAATCTCTAACACTTGTTTAAAATTTAAACAGACTGATGAGTTAACTATTAGACAAACCCAACTTAATTAGTATCCTACCAAATTAAAAAAAAAAAAAAACTTTAAACATTGCTTGGATTTGGAAGGCAATAATTTCCTAATTCATAAATCAAATACATTAAGATAATACGTTTGGTCCCTAAACTTACATACTTTAATTTAATCTAAAAAATTTTAATTGCCTCTATTTATTTTCTAAATTTTGTGAACATAATTTATATTAATTTTGAAATAATTTTTGACACACGTTAACGAACAGTCGAACACTAATATGATGAGTTAAATACTATATTTGACTTCATAAAATAATATCGTTTTAATTTTGACACTCAAATAATCTAAAAATTGTTTGTTAGAACTTTTTTTTCCAAAACAAATAATACAGTACCGTTTTTTAGCTATTCAAATACTAAATCTAATATATTCACCAAAAAAAAAATACTAAATCTAATATTGTATCCTTTTACAAATTCTAACGTATTATTTGATTGTCTATATTAATATTTGTGTATTAAAAATTATTTTAAAAATTAATATAAATTATATTTATGAAATTTAAAAATTAAATAAAAATAATTTTAAAAAAATCTCATTAAAATTTCAATTCCAATCTAAAAATATGTATCAATAATTTAATACTTTATAAAAAATTTAGTTCTTCTTCTTAAATATTATAAAAAATTTAATTCTTCTTAACAATTTTGATATTAATTTTTTTTTTAATAATTAAACTTTTTTAACGGCCTTTTACAATAATTTTTCCCAGATTGAGTGTTAACTTTAAAAGCTGCGAGAGAGGTTTCATTCCATTAGAATTTAGAACCACGCAGATATATAACTTCGATAACTTGATTCAGTCCTTCGTTCAGCGGTGAATATTCTTGAGAACCGAAAAAGAAGAAGTCTCATTCGGTTAGTCCAAAAAATTGAACATCTTCAACAACCTTGCTTCAATTCACAGTTTCACTTCTCACATAAACAAACAGCATGCACGCGCTTTAACCTTCAATCGAAACACACTCTCACTCGATCATTTCCTTCCCTCACGCTTTTCTCATTCTTTTCCCTCCCCCTCTCTCTCTCTCCGCGGAACCCGCTTCCTTGTCTCAAATTCCTATTTCCTCTATTATTCTCTTCTTCTTCTTATAACACAAAAAATATGAAATAAAATGTTCCATTCCTAACCCACACTCTCTTCCAAACTCAACCGATCCCTCTTTTATATTTTTGGGAACCAAAACGATGCCGTTTCCGTGGAAAAAGAAGAAGAGTCCGGTTACCCGAATTTCTCGAATCGTCGCCGATTTTCACTCGCCAAAACGCGGCTCCTCCCTTGTCGTTCAGACCGGTTTCCCTACCTCCCTCATCGATCTCTTCGTCAAGAACCGGAGCCGCTTCGCCCGAACCAAGAAACGGGCTCCACCCGAACAAATCTCCGATCCACGGCCGCCACCTCCCTCTCCGGCCGTCACACCTCCGCCTTCGCCACCTATCCTCCCCCCACACGCGGAGTCCCCGCGGCCAGACGCCGCAATCCAAGAAGAAATCAAGGCGGCGGCGGACGGTGGTGCTGGAGCGGGTGAGGTAATAGAATTCGGGTCGGGGAATAGAGTTGCGGCGGGTGTTGCGGT
>NC_029788.2:10921160-10923058 GCF_000816755.2 Arachis ipaensis
GATTGCGTGCGTTGAGAGATTAACGGTTGGGATTACGGTTTCTTCTTTGGCGCTTCTATTTCTGGAGTACGCGGCGAAACGCACCGTTTCGTGTGCTTGGTTCCAAAAGAAGAATAAGAAAGAAGAGGAAGTAGTGTGTGAGGTGGCAAATTTTAAGCGGGAGTTCTCCGAATCGAGGTCCGGTTGTGATGAAATTGAATCTGTGGAGACATTTGGGCCTGATTTGGGCCTTGTCGGTAAAGGTGGGAGGAAGGGTAGAACTGGTAATTTGAAGACGAAGTCGATGATGGTGAAGAAGCTAATGCTGGAGAAGTTTCGTAGGTCTAAGAAAGAGAAGAAGATTGAGTCAGCGAGTGCGGTGGTGGAAGAAGAGAAGTTGGTGATGAGTTTTGATATTGAAGAGGAAGAAGATGATTGTGGTGGAAACACTACTAAAGAATCACCGTCAATGGTAATTGAGGTGAAGGAAATTGGGGGTAGAATTGGGAATTCATCAGGTTACAGGATTCTAATAGTGATTGTACTTGTTGGGCTTCTTGTTGGTCGATTCGAGGCACTGATACTCATAATGTTATGGTGTTTGGTGGTGGCGATAGTTAAAAGTCTTTGGAAATCGAAGTCACGGAATATGAGTGTGCCATGGCTATGAATCCATGGATGGTTTGTAATTTCAAATGTAAATAGATATATATAGATACTAATCACACTGAATACATTCTTTGTTTTTATGGACTAAAATTTTGTTCTTATGCAACTTGCAATCAAGATCTCTTGTCTAAGTTTGTTTAATTATTTAGTAGGTAAGTTACATACTTGTTGAATATTTGCCAACAAATCTAAGTGTCCTTCATCCCCAGCTGAACGAGTTAATTTATGCGTTGACTGACTATTGTTTTATCAAAGTTACCCCTTTTCTCTTTCTCTTTATATGCTACGAGCCTATGACAAAATTGTAGTATAGATTCAAAGACAAATTCAGAGAGAGAGAGAGAATGGAATTTTGGGCAATATCCCCCAACTTAACCTAGTACACATGATAATATGATATTATACCTAGATCGGCCGCCTTGTTTTCCTGGGTTTAGTTTGGGACTACATATTTCAGATCGTTTGGTAGACTTCTAGAGGGAAAAATAATATATTAATAAAAAAATTCGTGTTTAAGTTAATAAAAATTTTTGCGACATATATTAGGTATACTTATATGTTACTTACTTTATTAGAGGGGATATCGTATCCTATATTTTGTTTCTCTTTTTTTTTTTTTTTTGAGTATATTTTGTTTCTCTTTAAAGTGATGATAAATATAATTTTTTAGTTTTAGAAATTTTATAGTTTTTTAGGGCAATTTTAAGATATAGTGCATTTACCTTTTCATGATAACTTTTAAGAGAATGGAAAACTTAATTTTAATTTATTATCATCAACAACCGGACCAATTATCATCTTTTATATAGTTATACAAGTCTCCTCTCCTCTATTATATATATTTGTATATCATTTAAATGTTTAACATTTTAACTAACTAAATTAAAGTAAAGTAAACATAATGTGACCGTGAGACTAATGAATTATCGGTGTATTGTATATTTGCATTTTTATTTGTTTCGAAGACATTTTCATTGCAGTCTGTCTTTTTCCATATTTATTTGTCAGATGAAACATCCAGAGACAGGGAAATATGGTTTGAACATCAATGTGTGGAAACATGAGACAATACACATATTTTTGTACATTTGGCAAAATATGGACGAGTTAGATTAGATCGGAATTTAATGGGATGGGGGAAGATGCTGCTGCCGCCAATTTCACCAGCCAAATCTATCCTTTAATTTGTAAATCAAATTCATAAAATAAATTTCTGAATATATATATATATATTGGCAAGTAAATAACTT
>NC_029788.2:10923931-10929172 GCF_000816755.2 Arachis ipaensis
TCATACGTGGCTTTTACTTCAATAAATGAACGGTTATATATTAATTCTTTACATTATGAACAAAATATTGATATTAAAATTAATTTCATATATTTAAATAAAAGATATTAGGAGGTCAACTTTTTTTTATAAATATTAGCTGACGCTTAAGACTATATTAGTAGATATTTTGCTTTACTTGTTATGATTGATTGTTATTTATTTACTGCAGTTAGTTGGTTAATCTTATTTAAAGAAGAATATTTTTTTGTTAGGTTTTGTTAGTAGTTTGTTAATCTGATATCTATAGATGTATGTGTATATATTTCACATCCAAACTAATAAAAAAGTAGTAGAAAATCATTTTTTTCAGTACCAATTCTGGTTCTAACATAATATCAGAAGAATTTTTCATACTTCTCTGCGTTCTTCTCTGATTATCTTCTCTCTTTCTCGAACCTTCCTTTCCACTTTTTCTATTTCTTCTCTTCTTCCTTCTCCAACCTCCAATTTTTCTGCAATGGCGGCGATCGATGAAGCCGATCCTTTTCTGCTCCATTCCTCCAATCAACCGAACCTTGCCTTGGTCACGCAAGTGTTCACCCCCAACAATTATTTTTCATGGAAGAGATATATGGAAATGGCACTTAATGGCAAAAACAATCTTGGATTCGTTGACGGCATGATTTCGCCACCTGAGGAAGGTGCGTCTCATCCTTTCAAGCACCGCTAGCGTCGTCTAAACGACATCGTCAGCTCTTGGATTCTCAATTCTATTTCCAAGGAGATCGCATCGAGCTTGATCTTTGCTGGTTCTGCCATGAGATTTGCACAAATCTAAGTCATCGATTTCAGCAAAAGAATAGTCCTTGAATCTATGAACTTCAAAAAGAGTTAATCAATTTGAAACAAAATTCTCTCTCTGTCTCTCATTTTTTTTCTAAGCTAAAGTGTGTGGGAGGAATTATGCCATTTTCGACCTTCAGTACGCTATAATTGTGGTGGTGCTCGTGAATTTTTAGCTCATGCTGATGAGGAATATGTTCTCGTATTCTTGATGGGATTGAATGATGTGTACCATCAAGTTTGGAATTCTATTGATGAAGACTTTGCCTAGCATTTCTGAAGTTTTCTTGCTCATCGTTCAAGAAGACCGGCAACGAGGACTGACTCTTGCTCCTCCAACAAGCAATGGGACACAACTGGCTTTTGCCATGAAGAACACACACTACAACTCCAAGATCCAGCACGGGAAGAAAGATAAGCCGCTCTGTACTCACTGCGGTTTACTCGGCCACACCAAGGACAAATGTTACAAGTTACATGGTTATCCACCTAATCACAAGAAGTAAAGTCCAGCCACAATACGAGTCAACCATGTGGACACAAGTCAGGACACTCCTCTTCAACTCACTTCTCAACAGGATCAATAATTAATATCACTCCTCTCTGCACGAGTTCCATCCACAATGCCCCCTATTATCACTGCTGAAACTTCAAGCACAGGGGAAGGTAAACTCTTCTCTGTCGCTTTAATTTCTGCACTTGGAGTTAAATCTTGGATCTTAAATTCTGGCGCTACTTGCCATGTTACATGTACTTTGGACAATTTCAAACCTTCAATTTGATTTGCAAAATTGTGGCATCATAGATTAGACCACCTTTCTTTTCCTGTTTTGCAGCATTTGCCTTTGAATTGTAATTTTTCAGTTTCTAATAAAAATTTACTGTGTGACATGTGCCTTTTGTCCAAGAAAAAATAGTTGCCTTTTATTTCCAACAATAATCAAAAGTCCGAATGCTTCTCATTGATACACTGTGACACTTGGGGTCCTTACCGTGTTACTACACATTTGGGGAGCGGTATTTTCTCACTTTGGTAGATGATCATAGCCGATATACTTGGATTTAGTTGTTGAAAGTCAAATCTGATGCTGCTACCATCATTAAAGAATTTTTTGCAATGGTTTTCACTCAGTTTTGCTGTGTGATTAAGAAGATTCGGTTTGACAATGCACCTGACTTGCCTCTTACTGATTTTCTAAAATCAAGAGGTTTTCTTGACCAATTCAATTGTGTTGAGCGACCACAACAAAACCTGGTAGTAGAACGAAAGCATCAATCCAGTGTCCTAATTTATTTTTGGGGTGAATGTGTTGCTACCACGGCTTTTTTGATCAATAGATTGCCCTCTTCTACTCTTGGCTGAAAGCTCCTTACCAATTATTTTACAATAAGGCACTCGCATATGAAGACTTGAAGGTGTTCAGATGCCTTACCTATGCTTCGACTTTAGTTTGTTCTAGACACAAGTTCTCACCAAGAGTCATTCTAGCAGTATTCTTTGGCTACCCAAGAGGTTACAAAAGGTACAAACTCTATGATCTCAAGAATAGAAAGTTCTTTATTTTTAGGAATGTGATTTTTCACGAATTGAATTTTCCCTTCCAGCATGGCAGCACTTTTCCTTATCTAATCCTTTTGATGATCATGTCCTTCCTAAGCCACTTGAAGTTTCTCTTAATACATATCAACTCGTTGCTCCGGCTATACCCGTTTTCATTGTGACACAGCCACTAGCTAAGACCCTACAACCATTGAGAAGAAGTAAGGACATCAGCATACCGATATTTTAACAAAAGTTGTGCAACCTACCTTGTTTAAGAACTTGATCAATAAGTTGGAAATCATTAACATCTTTTCTCCAACTTGAAGAGGAGTATTGGCAGATATTTTACTTTGTTTGTTATAATTGTTATTTATTTACTGCAGTTAGTTGGTTAGTCTTATTTAGAGAAAAATCTTTTTTGTTAGTGGTTTGTTAGCTTGATATCTGTAGGTGTATGTGTATATATTTCACGTCCAAGCTAACAAAAAAAGTAACAAAAAATCATTTTTTGTAAGTACCAATTCTGGTTCTAACACATCATTTTATTTTTATATTATTAGAATTTAGTATTTAGAATTTATAATTTAAAATTTAAATCATTATAGTTAAGTTTTGGCTAAAAATAATAAATTTTGTTAGTAATGTGATATTATTTTTTTAAATAATTTTATTTTGGCAAATAAGTGTGTAGGGACGGATTTATGTAGGGTAAAGTATATTTTTTGTCCCTAAAATTTGGTAAAAGTTTCCAAAATACCCTTAAGTTTTATTTTGTTTCAATTTTGTCCAAGAAGTTTTTTATTTGTATCAAATATGCTCTCGACGGCTAAATTTTCATAAAATTTAAGACCAATCTAACAATAATGCATAAAAATAATGATTGATTTGCTTGTGTTGAGGATTGTTCTTATGAAATTGTTGTTGAATTGGTCTTAAATTTTTTGAAAAATTAGTCGTCAGGGGGTACATTTGATGCAAATCGAAAACTTTTGGGACAAAATTGAAACAAAATAAAACTTAGGGATATTTTTGAAACTTTTGTCAAATTTAATGTATGACATATTAAATAAATAAGAACAAACCTACCGTGGTTTGCTAAATATCAAAACACCTAATACGAATTATTTCTTGTAAAAACTAAGAAAATCTTAGTATCTTTTCATGCCATGCACTATAATATAGTAAGGGCAAAAAACCATATTGAGCCAGAGCAAGAAACTTGTAACCAAAATGCGCCAAATCCAATTTCGTTTCAGCAATGAGCCAAAGTGTATTTTAATACAATTCGAACCAAGCTGGTTCGAATTGTACTCCTTCATAATTCGAACCAAGATGGTTCGATTTAGTGTTCCACGTTTTTGAATAATTCGAACCAAGATGGTTCGAACTTCTCCCACACATAATTCGAACCAATAAGGTTCGAACTTCTCTCATGCATAATTCGAACCAGGGTGGTTCGAATTATGCTTTGTATTCGAGTCCATGTAATTCGAACCAGATCGGTTCGAATTACTCCTAATGCACTCCTTCATAATTCGAACCATTATCCCTCCCCCCTACCCCACAAAATCTCAGAGAAAACGACCCAGATTCTCTCCGAGAAAGACCTGAACGGACTACTCTGCTGATGGGGGACGATCCGGCACGGTTATATCGGTTGGACGGAGTCGCTCATAGCCGGGGTCATCAACGACGAGGTTAGTACGGAAATTTTTTTTGATTCAAGCGTTAGTTGTGCCTTAGTGGTTTTGTATCTTGGTTAGACGGTAATTTATGTTAGTGGTTTATGTAGGTGGTTTAGGTAAGGGGATTATGTAGGTGGTTTATGATAGTGGTTTAAGCTAGCGGTATAAGTTAGTGGTTTATGTAAGTGGTTTAGGGTGGTGGTTTAGGGTAGTGGTTTTTGTTAGTGGTTTAAGTCAGTGGTTTTTTGTAGTGGTTTATGTTGGTGGTTTATGTTAGCGGTTTTTGTTAGCAGTTTTCGCAAGCGGTTTTTTTATGTGGTTTATGGTAGTTGTTTAATGCTAGGTGGTTTAAGTAAGCCGGTTTATTGAATTTGTTTCTTGTTAATGGGTCTCGTTAATTGTGGTATATGCTAGCGGTTTAGTTGTGTGGTTAAGGGTTTGTTTTCCAGTTAGTTATCTTTCATGTAATGTTATGCTGTTTAATTTAGAAAAATGGTTAATGTAAACCTGTTTATGGAAACCGTTTTATGTAAACCCGTTTACGTAGACCGGTTTACTGTGAACCGGTTTATGTGAACCGGTTTACTGTAAAACCTGTGTAGTTATATATCTCAGTATGGAGTTCTTTTCATGCGTAGCCCGAGCGATGCATTAGGAGCATGAGGCGGCAGCAGGGCATGCGTCTTGATGACAGATACGTTCCATACTTGCAGATGGCAGGGCTATACCATCTTGCAGATGGCAGGGCTATACCATCGCTGCATTCACGAGAAGCCTCCTAGCGTCTTTGCCCTTGAAGGTAAGGGCGAAATTGGCCGCTACGTGTCGTATGCAGAATGCACGGTACGCAGAAGGTGGTAACCAACCTCCGTCTGGGGCCTCAAGCGCAGACTTGATGCCGTTGTGCCTATCCGATATAACCAGCAGACCGGGAAGCGGGGTCACGTGCTGCCGAAGGTGCGAGAGAAAGAATGTCCACGACTCCGCATTCTCACCCTCTACTAGTGCGAATGCGACAGGTAGAATGTTGCAGTTCCCGTCCTGTGCAATCGCAATTAGCAACGTTCCCCCATACTTACCATATAGATGTGTGCCGTCAATGCTGAGTAGCGGCTTGCAATGCCGGAATGCCTCGATGCATGGAGGGAAAGTCCAGAAAAGTCTGTGGAAATAAGCTTGAGACTCGTC
>NC_029788.2:10929482-10930241 GCF_000816755.2 Arachis ipaensis
TTTTAGATAATGAATATTAAAATTAATTATTAATAAAAAATTTAACTCTTTCGTATGAAAATAATAACTAAAAAACTTATATTACCTTAGTATTCTTAATCAATTAAACCTTTGTCCTATACGATTTTTTGGGCAAAAAACCATATTAAGCCACATGCAGAAAAGTTTAACCAAAATACGCCAAACAGAAATTTGTTTCAGCAATAAGCCAAGAGGCATTTTTATATAAATCGAACCACCAAGGTTCGAACTCTATTAGCTAGTAATTCGAACCATCTTGGTTCGAACTACTACTGGAAAAATTTGAATAATTCGAACCGGATAGGTTCGAACCAAGAAAGCATGTAATTCGAACCTGGTTGGTTCGAATTATGGGGAGAGAGCTTGGTTGTAGTAATTCGAACCAGGCTGGTTCGAATTACATGCTTTCTTGGTTCGAACCTATCTGGTTCGAATTATTCAAACTTTTCCAGTAGTAGTTCGAACCAAGTTGGTTCGAATTACTAGTTAATACAGTTCGAACCTTGGTGGTTCGATTTATATAAAAATGCCTCTTGGCTTATTGTTGAAACAAATTTCTATTTGGCGTATTTTGGTTAAAATTTTCTGCATGTGGCTTAATATGGTTTTTTGCCCATATAGTAATGTGCAAACCTCTTACAAATAAGTAGAATATCAACCATTCAGAAAGCATTAGTTCCTGCCAAATAATGGTGATCTAACACGAAGTAACACGATAAAAAAATATTTTGATAATAT
>NC_029788.2:10930444-10930803 GCF_000816755.2 Arachis ipaensis
ATATATTTCAATTATATTATTAAGTTGGAGAACATAAGATGTAATAATTTTATGCACAAAGAACAGTATAATTATCGATGTAAAAAATCGACAGTCAAATTTATCGTCGATATAATAAAAAGTTTATTAGAAGTAAAACTATTAAATTCGACGACCATATTATCTATTATTAACACATCCAAAATTACAACATTGTTCATTAAATAATTTATTGACACATCTAAAACTCATCGAAAGAAAATTATATTTATTATTCTTGTTAAATAATTATATACCACACTTAAAATCGAAAAAATTATTTTGATAGTAATATTTTAATTTTAATTTGGTTAGGATCTAATTTTAATTTATTATTTATA
>NC_029788.2:10930862-10932960 GCF_000816755.2 Arachis ipaensis
AATTTAAATATACAAATAAATTTTAAAATATAATATCTAAAAATAATTATTATAATTATTTTATTAAATTTTTATAAATAATAATTAATTAAATAATAAATTTTAATAGATACCTAATTGCATTTTTTTTTTCTAAAATAGCTTTAGACTTGATTATTATTTTCCCTCCTGGCCTCCTATATCCTTCATTGTCAGGATATTTGCTCATCACATACATACCCTTTTGTCACAATTGCTATTATATGCGTCTTTATTTGATTATATACTCCACTATGGAGATAAGCATTAACTATCTCCAGAAATTTCGTCTCAAATTGATGCAGTCATTTCTACTTTTAAGCAAACATGTGGACTCTGGAGAAACGAGTACTTGGCAGTTGGCACGACTTTCCTAGCTAGAAACTCATTCTCTCTCTCATGCGTATTATTAAGAGTACAATAATTTAGAGTAAATAATCTTTATAAATAAAAGATATACCAACTTTAGTATTTTTCAAATTAAAAAATATTAAGTAACATTTTGTTGTATATTTTTATGTAAATCAAATTTATTGAATTTGAATTAGACTTAATAGTACTAAATGGAATCTATTTTATTCGAATTAGTTGATTTGAAGTTTACACGTAAATCGGTTTCAATAAATTTGAATTAGGATAACTAACACTAAATCAAATCAATACGTTTTGAATTACGTTGGTCACTACTAAATGTTGGCCACTACTATATCGAATAAAACAATTTCGATTTAGTGTCCTTAATAAATCAAATGAACTGAAGTCGATTTACAATGGGCTGCGAATCAATGGGTTTCGAATTGAACCCATAGAAAATCGAAACAAGTGGTTTCGATTTATCACCAATACTAAATCGAATGTAATGGCTTCGATTTATGGCCATTGCGAGTCTCTAGTAAATCGAATCTATTGGGATCGATTTACTTGCATTAGGCCTATATATAGAATTCGAATTCATTTGATTTGAATTTATCATTCTCACCCAACCCACCACAAACAAACTTCTTTGAAAATTTTGGACAGAAACCCCACAAAATTCAAATCTGAACACATGGAGAACGATCTAATTCATATTTATCGGTTGGATGGAGTCGCACATATTGCTGGTGCCGTCCATGAAGAAGTTAGTGAATGAAAATTTTTGTTTTCAATATGATCCGTCACCTTATAACTCGGTCTTTATTGTGAATTTTATGAGTTATAACTCGACGTTAATTATCATTTATTCTTTGCTTGTAACCGACACCTTCATTACCGACTTAATGACCAAACGGTCATAACATGAATATCATTCATCAATTCTATGCCTATAAACGGAACCTTTTATATCTAATCTCAAGGGGCAACATGATAAGTTCTATAAGTTCTATATCATGTCTTACATTCTATATTCATAGAATTATTACACACAACACATGATAACTTCTATTTCATGTCTTACATTCTATATTAATAGAATTATTATATACCTCTTAAACACTTATTGACTTGAGTGTCGGAGTGTCTTTTGCAGGTACCCACCCCCTTGTTCTCTCCTTGCCGACGTATACCTCATCTTGACGGAGAGCTTACAAGTATTCACCGGCGGACGAGTTATACACCAGCCAATCTCAGCAAGAACACAACATAATTTAGTCATGCTAGTAATGTTAACATGCTTCCTCTAGTAGTTGTTTATAGTCCTTAGTTAGGAATTAGAAAATTAATTTTTTCAATATAAATGCTGGTTAGAAGTCGTAAGTAGGGGTGTGCATGGTTCAGTTTTTCTCTAAACTGAACTGAAACTGCACTAAACCATTTTAAATGGTTTAGAAACTGAACCAAACTGCTTTGTCACATAAGAAACTGGTTTTAAACCAGTTTATAATACAGTGCACCAGTTTAAACTAGTTCATAAAAAAAAACTGGTTTTAATTTAAAAAACCAGTTCAAACTGGTTTATAGGCTAAAACTAGTTTTCACACCCTCTCTCTCCCTCAAAAAAACCAGTTTAAACTGGTTTATAGGCTAAAACTAGTTTTTACACCCTCTCTCTCCCTCTCTCCCTTTTCTCTCCCTTCCCCTCTCTCTCTCTCCCCTACCC
>NC_029788.2:10933036-10949605 GCF_000816755.2 Arachis ipaensis
CTTCCTCTCTCTCTCTCTCTCCCTCCTCTTTCTCTCCCCTTCCCATCTCTCACTCCCTCCCCTCTCTCTCCCCCCTTCCTTTTTCTCTCTCCCCTTCCACTCTCTCTCTCCCTCTCTCTCTCCCCCTTCTACTTTCTCTCTCCTCCTTCTCTCTTTCTCTCTCTCTCCCCCTTCTACTTTCTCTCTCCTCCTTCTCTCTTTCTCTCTCTCTCTCCCCTCTCTCTCTCTAAATCAAAAGTTGAAAGAATCATAAAATATTCACATACTAATAAACTAAAGCATGGTCTTCCTTTTTGTTCAATGACAACATTCAAAATATGATATAATATGATACTAACCTAAATGAAGTTAAAATAAACTAATTCAAATCTAACACAAATACACAATTTTGGCACATTACAATATTCTAATCATCTTCAAGAGAATCAAGCGTGCCGACATTTCTTGAAGAATTTCTCCCTACATAGAAAAAAATATCTCATTAATTATAAAAAACTAACAATTAGTAACAAACAAGCAATAAGAAAAAAAAAGTATATTACCTTGTTCAGCTTTTTCAATCTCTTCAAAATTTTCAATTAGTCCAAAAGGGTCATCTATTACCCAATCTTGAGTGCATACAAGAGCTTCCACCATATATGGTGTCAAGGAGCTCCGATAAGGGTCAATAATCCGTCCTCCTGTACTAAACGCACTCTCAGAAGCAACTGTAGAAACCGGTATGGCTAAAACTTCTCGAGCCATACGTGCAAGAATAGAAAATCAGGTTGAATTTTCCTTCCACCAACCCAAAATATCCAACTCTGCCGACTTGTTTCTAGGCTCACAATCTTCTTTCAGATATCTGTCAAGTTCAGATTTAGCATCTGAATCACGTCCAGTTGATTGCAAATAAATATTTAGGATATCATCTTCATCCTCTTCATTGATCATTGCATCTTGATTACTTTGAGATTCATCTTCTTTGCCTTGGTAGTGATTATAAAGGGAATTCAAGCAAGTAAATAATTTTGACTTGAGTTCTCCTCCCTTTTCAACACCAAATGTCTCATCCAAAATCCAATTTACAAAATCCAACTTGTGACATGGATCAAGCACAATTGCAATTAACAACAACATGTTAATGACATTTGGAGTTCCCCAATACTTATCATATTTCTTTTGCATCTTGGACGCCATTAATCTTATGCTCAAATCAGTATTTTCACAATGCAACTTGATTTTTCTTCCGATGCTAAAGACTTCTTTCATATATTTATTACTAGTGTCATACAAACTCCCAGAAATGCGCAATGTAGCATCATAGAATATTTTCAAGAATGGTAAAATTGACTCTGCATAAGTCCAATCATCATCTGTAGGCACACCATAAGATTTGCTCATCTCATTAATATATTTATCATCTTGCAACTCAAGCAAATCAAACGCTGCTCGAAGCTTCAATGCTGCCTCCAACATTAAATATGTCGAATTCCACCGAGTTTCGACATCCAAAGAAACAAGCCCTTTATAATTGATGCTCTCCCGCTCAATGCACGCTTTGAAGCTTTCACATCTCATAGGAGATGATTTGACATATTTTACTGCATTGCGAATTCTTGTAATTGAATCATCAATCTCTTTCAAGCCATCTTTCACTATCAAATTTAGGATATGAGCACAACAACGCATATGAAGATAGTCCTCCTTTAAAACAAGACTATTCTGCATTTAATCTCTTTTTCAAGTATAAAATTGCACCATCATTAGAAGTTGCGTTATCAACCGTTACAGTAAAAACTTGATGCAATTTCCAAGCATCCAAACAACCTTCAATAGCTCTACCAAGTACCTCTCCTGAATGACCCTCAACCCGACAAAAATTCAATATCTTCTTTTGCAACTTCCAATCATTATCAATAAAGTGTGCCGTTAGAGACATATAAGTCAAATTTTGACTCGATGTCGTCCAAGTGTCAGTTGTAAGGCACACTTTTTGACAATGATGAGAGAGATAACTTTGTAACTTCATTTTCTCTGTTTCATAAAAAGAAAGTATATCACGGGCCAATGTAGTACGCGAAGGGATTTTAAACTTAGGTTGCATGCTATGCAAGAGCCTTCGAAACACATTTCTTTCTACAAATCGAAAAGATAGCTCTTCAGTCACAAATATCTCAATAAGGATACTTCGAGTTACTGCTTGGTCAAACTTTGTAACACTCGGTGAGGATATAAGACCACTTGTTTCCCCTTCTATCCTTTGTCTCTTGCTCTGTTCGTTGTTTGATTCAAAACATCGCTTCCAATGTTGCCGCATAGCACTTGTTCCCCCGCATATTTTATTTGACCGTTGCAGTTTTTACATCTTGCATACTTCTCTATCCCTTCAATTGGAATGAAATGTTCCCATATCTCTGATCGATTCTTATGCCCAGAAGATTCACTAGGTTGAGGAGGTAATGAGGGATGAGTAGGAGAAACAGCAGGATTTGAATGCTCCTCTCTCTCAGACATCTTTGGCAGCCCAATGTGTTGAATAATAAATTTGTTGTATGTATTCCTGTCCGTTGAACATAATTAAGATTCTCAATTTAATAATAAAATTCATTTTCATTTTGTAGTTACTACATACCCTATATATATATATGTATATATATATATTTGTTTTACAATAACTACATCTAGCATATAGTTTTACCATGGTACCTTAAGCAAAAATACAGAGACAGAAAATTCCTTTCTTTACTTCTTGAAAATTGCTACAAAAGAGAAACGAAACAAACTATGGCTGGTCCTTTATTTTTCAACAAAGTATATAGGATAGTTGCATATCAGAAACAAAAGAACCATGTATCTAACTAAAGCTGCAAGTGTCTGAAATGCTAAAGTTAATGATACCCTGCATCTAAGTATCTAACACGGCAATTATATTTGCCTCAGGAACACACAAAATAATACAGCACTAGAAAGTGTTACACTAATCATAACTCATAAGCAACTCATCACACACATTAGGAGAAATACTTGAATATGATCAGCATATGTCACCTCCAAAAACATAACATGCAGAATACACATTATAGATACATTTTATTTAAGGTCAAAATGTAACAAAGCAATGCTGCCAATGGCTCAAGAGTTGCTAGCCTGAAAACAACATGATAATGCAAATTAAAGCAATACCGTCAAAAGATAGGCAAACATACCTAACAATGAGCAAAATGCAACATATTCAATTCGTTGAAGATGAACTGGAATTTCGTTTGTAATATCATGATGTTTGATTGGAAAAAATGGTGGCCAATTCTTCTCCTCAATTACAATTCCAGCTGCAAAACAAAATGTAATGGAAGATTATTCCCCAAGCAAGAAACATGAGTTTAAGCTTCATAGAATTCTGAAGTGGCAACATTGCAACAATCAGATACAAGGACAAGGAAACTTATCTCCCTCCCGCCCCAAAAAAAACTACAACGTTTACAATTAGACAACATACATATATACATGCATAGAAGACGTCATCTACCACTCACAAAAGATAAAACTACCAGAAGAGACAAAGATTAAATGTTGCATTTATGCTAAGAAATGACGTGAAAGTTATGAAATGTAATTTACCATAGTAGAATATCAAACTAGCAATGTGTCATGTTAATCATTCCAATAATAAACATCTCAGACTCTTTTTAAATGGTTGCTAGTGTTAGTACATCTCTATGTAATAAAAATTCTTAGTTTCTACTAAGAAAATACCAAGTTTATTAAACCAAGATGCTAAAATTAAATTGAGAAATCTAACTCACAAGCAATACATTCTGTTCTACAAAATAGTGAATATATTATGATCAGAATAGCAACAACAAAGGGGCATTAGGGCAATGTTGCAAGTGTCATGTGTTCTTATAATCAAGTTAATGGCAAGCCAACTTGTGCAGACCCTGACCTTCTTAAAGGGGTTATTCGTGACAAGTGGAAATTAAATGGGTAGGTAAAATTAGGCAACATTTTCAGTTCTTTGTATTTTAATGCTATCTTTATAGTAAATATGAACATGCTACATAATGTGACTGCAGATATATAGTTTCTGATTGTGACTCAGTAGATGTGTTTTTCAAAAATCAGCACTACACTAAGACTCCTGAAGAAGCTGCAGCCAAATCCATTCTAGCAGGTTAACACTTGTGACAATCGCTATTAAATTACATATTCATAGGCCTCTCTTAGATTTAAATTGAATATTATAAAAATTAGAACACAACCAAAAATAGAACAAAACCAAAACCCTAAACAAAAAATTAGAAGAACTAAAGAACAACCTAATATCCAAAAATCAGAAACAAAAATAATTAGAAGGGGAAACAGAAATTAGAACAGCACCAAGAACAATTAATCATATAAAAATTAAATTAGAACAAATAATTAGAAGAGGGAAACAGAAATTACTTAAAGCTCCATTCCAAATGCAGGGTACGACGGAACCGACGACAGCAAGGAGACAGAAACTGAGCGAAGATGGCGACCGCGATGGGGCTAGACGGCTGAACAGAAACGACGGCGACTGCGCAAGGGACTGGCGCCTTGACGGATCCGGGCGGTGGAAGCTATAGGGGGAGGACTGGACGGTGGCGCTGCGAACGGAAGGGAAGGCGTGCGCCGTGCAGGGCTGGACAGTGACGCTGGAACACCCCTACTGCCCGACGGAGAGTGGAGTGAAGTGAGGGTCGAGGGCGAATAGTTCGACGACGGCGAATAGTTCGACAACGGCAACTCTGACGGTGGCAGCGGTGGGTTGGTTGCAACGGCAGAAGGGGAGAGACGAGAGAGGAGGTTGAAACGGCGAGATTAGGGTTTTTGAGTTTTTCAGATTTTTCAAACCAGTTTTGATTTGGAAGATTGAAGACTTGAAGTTACTGATGTTAATAAACCAGTTTTGATTTGGTTTAAAACTAAACTGAACCATAAAAACTGGTTTTTAATAAACTGGTTTTTATAAAAAACTATGGTTTCAGTTCAGTTTTTTATTTAAAAAAACTGGTTTATTTAAAACAGTTTCAATTCAGTTTCAGTTCAGTTCAGTCAAACCAGTTTTTTTGCACACCCCTAGTCGTAAGCTATTAGTTCGTTAGATTTTGAGAACTTAAAATGGTACCTAAAGATGTTAGTTAGAGTAGCAATTGTAGGTTCTGTTAGATTTTTTAAGCTATTAGTTTTATATTCAGTGAAAAGTAGTTTAGGATTGGCATTCACTTTAAAGATATGTTTTATACATTAAAGATAATTTTTTTTCAGAGTAAACACGTGTTAAGCCCATTTAGTTTTAGCATTTTCTCTTTTATTTGAAAGTGTGAGATTATATGTTTGGATTTTTTTAATTAGGTTATGCATTATTTAGCATTTTGTTGTGGTTCCGATGAACAATTTTTTCATAGTTTTTATAAACTATTTTTTATAAATTAGTGCGTGCAATGTTTAACGTTTTTTTGAATTTTTTTTTAATTGAACACTGTTTTGTTATGGTTGTTATAAATAATTTTCTATTGTTGTGCAGCCCATCAATGTGTCACCAGCATGAGAAGGCAACACGGAATGTCCTTGGATGACAGGATCATGCTGTACTTACAGATGGCCGGTTTATACCATATTGCAAGACTGAATGAGACTTGGTTTATATTGGATGAGCCATTAGTGAGTGCATTCGTGGGGAGATGGCGTCCGAAGACACATACTTTTCACATGTTGTTCGGGGAGTGCACGATCATGCTGCAGGATGTAGCTTATCAGTTAGGGCTCCCGATCAACGGTCAGTATATCAACGGATTCCTCACGGACTTTAAGCGACATATCAACGGTGGCCGCCCAGCGTGGGCATGGTTCGAGGAGCTGTTGGGTGTTTTACCTCCCGTGACACTACCTGGCACCGTGATCTGCACACCTAGTACCCTTTGCGGCAAATTATTATACGACTCTTTCCAATCTCTGTAAATCTGTGCCACGACCTTCTGCTTAGCCATCCAAACCCTCCTGTAAGTCGGTCTATACTCGAAATGTGACTCTGTTGCATTCTGCAATGCCTTGATCGAGACGGCAGCATCAACTCTAATCATGGGCAGTATGAAGGTCGATATCACATGATAATCAAGCATTCTGTGATCATTAGATATCGATGTGGCCAAACAAGTATAAAGGCCATTGTATCGTTTTACCTCCCAAATACCTCTGCGCTGGCGGAGACTGATCTGAATCAGCCATGTGCACCCGTTGCCGAACTTCTTATACTTCCCATAGTACTTGTGATGATCGGATTCCAACACTTTGTACTCAACTCCACGGTAGATGCTATAAGTCTTCACGCTTAACACGACCTCCTTTTTATCCTAAAACTGCTGACCAACCTGGAATTCAGATAGAGCTCCTCTATTCTGTGTATCTCTGGCCCTGAAACCAACAAATACTCCCGAATCCCCCTGTTGTGCCATGGCATCTAAGTCCAAAGTTGAAAGTGCAAAGGGTACTGCTGAGTTCTGGAACTAGATGCTTTCCCACCCACAACTGGAGTAGTCCTTGCTATGTCATCATCACTATCATCAGCAATTGTGACGGGGTCCACATCATCATCATCATCATCATCATGCAATATATCCCTGACACCGTCTGGTACTCCACCCTCTCCGAAAACTGGGACCATAATAGGAGCACCGACCATCGGAATCGCAAGCTCACCTAAGGGTCGAGTATCACCTATTTCTCCATCACGACTGCAATTTAGATTAGCTGCAAAGGATGAAGATGCAACTAAAGCTGCCTCGTGTGTAATCACCAGCATAGCTGACGAGGCACCAAAAGGCACTAAACTAGAGCAGGTTGGCACTGTTGAGGATTGAGGATTCTGGTTCGAACATCCTGAATTACATACCACATCTACAAGTTTTGCCAACAGCTCAGTGGTCCTCACCTCGGGAAACTGATGACGACAATGAAACAGAACTTGCAAATCTTTATCACTGCCTATGAAGAATGAATCGTACTTCACATCATCGCGCAAAACGCAAATTGGGATTCTGTAGAATAACATTTCCACCCGCTTCACACCATGCAGCCCCAGTTTTTAGAGTATAGTATTCTAAAACTTGGTGAAACTCATCGAAGGTTTGAGAAACATACTCAGCGGGTCCTTATCAGTAAATTTAATTTTCGATCGCATCTTCTTCTTAATCGACCCTTTTATAGTGCACCAAAACTAAAAAACTCTCATCACTAGCCATTGTGAGTCCCGCTATAGTGAGAAATTCTCGTTCAACTCGTATTTATGTATGTTAGAAGTATATTAAATCGAATTAACTCCTTTCGATTTTTACATATAGAAGATTTCATAGTAAATCGACCCTATTGGACTCGATTTACCATTAGCTACTACTTAGTGTAAATCAACTTCAGTTCATTCGATTTACTAAAGGGACTAAATCGAAATTGTTTGATTCGATTTAGTAGTGGTCAGTGTAATTCGAAACTGATCTTGCCTGCAAAATAGATCGGCTTCAACTGCT
Organism: Arachis ipaensis; assembly: GCF_000816755.2. Lineage (NCBI taxonomy): Eukaryota > Viridiplantae > Streptophyta > Magnoliopsida > Fabales > Fabaceae > Arachis > Arachis ipaensis. The sequence goes on from NC_029788.2 coordinate 10,940,563, forward strand.
TGGAATCATCCGAGCTATATACTCGGAGGTCAAACGTCCGACTCCTGAATCCGAGCTTCTTATTCGTGTTGTTGTGTGAAAGCATGAGCAATGAAAAGGAGGTGGAGTGTACCTGCAAAGGCACTCCGAAGCTTAAGTCAGTGTATATTCTTGTTCAAAAACCTGATCCTCAAAGAAATGTTCTACTTCCCTTTATATGATGAATTCTTCGTCCGTTACATTCTCGGTAATAATCGTCGGTTTGTCAAATGATTGATATTGTAACCGACTTTATTTTATCGTTTGGGGTGTCGGCTATGATAGGAGTATTGATGTCATCGAGCTGTGGCTCATAAAATCTGAGTAGTAACGGATAATGACAAGTTATAGCATATATTGATAACGGTTATGAGGCCGAGTTATAACTCGCAATAATGACCACCATATCACAGCCCCCAAGCTTAGCCTGAGGAGAGTTTTTTAATGAAGCAGGTTGAGCTTTGTGATGAGTTATAACTTGGCGACATGGGTTATTGAGTGAGCCCCCAGATCAACATACTTCATTAAAAGTGGTTTGTTTTTTCTGTACGTGGGGAGTCGTGTCCATTGGTTTCTGAGGAGAGAGAAAGAGTAGTGGCTGCATTAAAGTGTTGTTGGTTTCCAATGTGGCTTTCGTCGTTTGACGTGACTTTGGGAGTGGTTTTTATCACTTGGAACGTTTTTGGCTTTATTAACTTTGATGCTTGGAGTTTAACTGGCTATTTTTGGCGTTTGATTATCTGCTTCCTTGTGAAGAATGAGTAAAAGAGGTATGGTTTTGTCTCTTTGTTTCTGATCTGTTTCTTCATTCTTCTCTCTCTTCTCTTTTCTTTCTCTATTTGTATTCTATTTTTTGTGGGCTGATGGGGTTTGAAAAAGAGAAAAAGGATAAGATAGATTGGTCCTATGATTGGGTAGGGGAGGATGTGAAGTCTCGGGTTTCGTTGTTCTCTGATGAAGCTGCTGTGAAAGAGGTTCATGTAACTAAGGTAGTGAGGGTTAGCTCTGGAGTTCAAGTTGAGTTGTTGCCATGCAGTGTTGATGATAGGGTCTACCACCGGGGAAGGGGGTTTGCGTTTTTCTACATGCACAGTTGCGTCCTTGAAGAGCTGAGAGTGAAGTTGCCTTTTACAGAATTTGAGTGTCAGATTCTGAAGCAGTTAAACTGTGCTCCATCACAGCTTCATCCAAATGGGTGGGCGTTCCTTCGATCCTTTAAAATTCTGATGGAATTTCTTGAAGAGGTGCCATCCGTTGATCTGTTCTTTTCCTTATTCCAAGCCAAAGGGGTATGGAAGGGGGTTGGATAAACTTTAATAGCACCCCAGGTTTTGGGATTTTCAGGCTCTATAAATCTTCTTTTAAAGATTTTAAGGAGATGTATTTCAAAGTTAGAGGGTTGGAAAAAGATTTCCCTTTTTTCATTGATAAAAATTTGGCTGAGAAGTTTTTGCTGTTTTGGTGCTCGGAACCTCAAAATATACTCGGGCCGGAGGTGATATCTCCGAGGAATGTTTGTTTAATTGAGTTTTTGGTAGAAAATATTGATCGTAGAAATCTAATTTTGATGTATGAGTTGCTGAAGTGGGAGGAGGATAAAGATGCTGTTTTAGAGTATTTGGGTGAGTGTTAGGGTTTTTTCTGATGTGTTTATTAATCTGCCCAAGATATCTAACATGATCTGTTTTTGGCAGGTGGCAAATATCCCGGTGTTTCAGCTGCGTCTCTTAGGTCGCGTTTTAAAAATAAGAATTTGGAGAAGGAAGTGTCGTCCTCTATGGCTAAAAAAGGAGCTGTGACTGGAGAGGTTACTCAACCTCCTCGAGGTCGGACAAAGGTGATTGTAGAAAAGAGGAAGTCTGATGTTGTGGAGCTGTCCGAGAATTATGATGAAAAGGAACATGGAGTCCCTTTGGAAGAAATACAAGCTTTTATGGGTAATCATAAAAAGCTTCATTAAATTTCCGAACATAGTGAGTGCTTTTCTATTTGGGGAAAGGAGTATCCTTATATGGCTGTGGTGGACGAGTATTGCCAATCCTCGGCTAATGTGTCTCTTGCAAAGGAAGTTGGTGACATGGCGATCAGACAGTATATACAGGTAGTAGCCGACCTTGTTTATTTTTTGTTTATTTTTGGAAAGTGTATGAACTTTTTATATTGTTGTTTCTTAGGTTGTTGGACTGCGTCTTGCCAGTCTTGGGCGTAGTCAAGAGTTGAAGTATAAGAAGGTTTCAGTAGAAAAGGGTGAGGTTTCTTTGTTAAAAGAAGAGTTGAGCAAGAGCAAAGCTGCTGCTACCGAGCTTCAGACTCGGTTAACTGATACCGAGAAGTTGTTAAAGGAGATGAAAGAAAGCTATGTCAGAGATGTCCAGGATTTGAAGAAAAAGGAAAGTGACCTGGCGAGCATGCAATCTCGCCTAATTGAGGTTACTGCTCAATTTAAGGATATGGAGAAGAAAAAGACTGATGAAATCCTGGACTCTTTCGTGGAAGGGTTTGAAAGAGCAAGGTTACAGGTGAAGTTTTTGGCACCAGAAGCTGACCTCTCTGGCATGGATCCTGGAAAGATCGTTCGTGATGGGCAGCTAATCGAGGATGACGGTGACGTGGAAGATGAGACTGATAATGTTTAGTGTGTTATTTTGAATGCTTGTTGAATTTTTCGCTTTGTCATATGTAATAGGTAGTAACTTGTGGTACTGTTGAACTTTAAGTTTGTTGGTTATGGCACTTGTTTGTTTGCGTTTAATGCTAGTGATTTTTATTTAAGAAAAAGCTGTGTTTGATTGATGGAAAATTATTCTGAGTATATTTCCTTTTTGGTTGATATGACTGCCGAGTATTGGCAGGTTGTAGCTAGACGAGTGTTTTAGTTTTCCGAGCTATATGGATAGTAGATAGAATTGTATTTGATTGACAATATCATTCACATAGTTGCTACTTGATAGAGTTTAAGATAATTTTTATTTCTTATGTATGGAAAATTTTTGAACCTCTGAATACAAAGGTGCAGGTAGGCTAGCCTCGTTAAAACCTCTCCAAGCAAAACTCTTTGGGATAAAATCTTGGTAGTAGGAAAAAGAGTACAAGCCTGTCCCTGCTTTTTAACTATAAAATTTCTTTAGGGAAGAAACATTCCATGTATTAGGCAAGAGTTTACCATCGATTGATTCTAGTTTGTATGCTCCGTTGCCGAGTACTTCTGATATTCGGTATGGACCGTCCCAGTTAGCTGCGAGCTTTTCATGTGATGGTGGCTTCCGAGCAATTTCTGTCTTGCGAAGTATTAAGTCGCCTTTCGCAAATGATCTGCTTTTGACCGTTTTGTTGCATTGGCGAGCTAGTGCGTGCTGTGCCGCACGTTGTCGTAATGTGGCGAGGTCTCTTATTTCTTCGATGGTATCAAGCTCGGATCTCCGAACTTCTTCCTGATTGCCGAGTTGTGTTCTGACTGAGCTTTGGGAGATCTCTAGTGGTATCATAGCCTCAGAGCCATATACTAGCCTGAATGGTGTTTCTTTTGTTGAGGATTGTGGGGTGGTGTTATACCCCCAAAGGACTTCAGGTATTAGTTTGGCCCAGAGACCTTTGGCGTCATCTAGCTTTTTCTTTAGTGCATGTAGGATGACCTTATTTGCGGCCTCGGCTAGTCCATTCGTTTGAGGATGTTCAACGGAGGTGAAATGTTGCCTAATTTTAAAATTCTGCAAAAAAGAGTGGAATTTCTGATCCGCGAACTGGAGACCATTGTTAGTTATAATATGGTGAGGTATGCCAAAGCGGCAAATAATATTTTTTCAAACGAACGAAATCATTTGTTGAGATGTTATTTTTGCCAAAGGTTGAGCTTCCACCCATTTTGAGAAATAATCGATCCCTACTATGAGAAATTTTACTTGGTCCGGTGCCGTAGGGAACGGACCGAGTATATCTAAACCCCATTGGATGAAAGGCCAACTGATATCAGAGTGATGTAGTTGCTCGGCGGGAATGTGTATCAGTGGTACATGTTTCTGGCAATTGTTGCAGGTCCGGATTTTGTGTTGGCTATCCTGATTTAAAGTTGGCCAGAAGAAGCCAGCTCGGAGAACCTTAGATGCTAAGCTCCGAGCACCTATGTGTGTTCCGCAGATACCTTCATGTGCCTCGGCTAATGCTATGTCGGCTTCTGGTTTGTTAAGACATTTTAGCAATGGGCGAGTGTATCCTCGTCTGTACAATGTTCCGTTGAGTATTGTGAAGGAAGATGCTTGTCGTCGGAACTTTTTGGTATTATCGACTTCTTTTGGTATATTACCTGTTTGTAAATATTGTATGAAGTCGTTCCTCCAATCCTTTTCCTGTGTAACACTTAACACGTTTGTTAGAGTAACACTTGGAGATGTTATGGTAAATTGATGTAGTGTAGATAATTCGGATTGTGTACTACCGAGTTTAGATAAAATGTCCGCTCTTTGATTTTGTTCCCGTGGTATATGTTGTATTTCAAATTTTGTTAAATTTTGTAGTTAATTTCTTTACTAATAGTAGATATTTAGATAGAAGAGGATCTTTCACCTGAAAAAGGTCGTTTACCTACTGTACTATTAGTAGAGAGTCACAGTATACCTTTATTGCCGAGATTTGGAGATCCAGACAAAGTCGGAGTCCGGCGATTAGTGCTTAATACTTGGATTGATTGTTGATGGCTTTGAAAGCTAAGTGTAAGGAATGTTCCAATATGAAGCCGTCTTCGGCCTCCAGACGGATTCCAGCTCCACAGCCCCCATTATTGGAAGAGCCGTCCACATACAAAGTCCATTGCTTGGTATGGTCCTCTTCTGATGGTATTGTAAGCTCGGCAATGAAATCTGCCAGGAATTGGGACTTAATTGGTCCTCTGGATTGATACCTGATGTCAAACTTAGACAACTCGACTGCCCATTTTATAAGTCTTCCTGCAATTTCTGGTTTGTGTAATACTTGTCTTAATAGGTGATCTGTTCTAACGTAGATAACATGGCTTTCGAAATAAGTTCGGAGACGTCGCGCCAAAAATATTAGAGCTAATGCGAGCTTCTCTATCCTCGGATAGTTGAGCTTAGCGTGCTGGAGAGTTTTACTGACAAAATATATCGGATTCTGAACTTTGTTCCTTTCTGTAACAAGAGCCGAGCTTATCGCCCAATCAGTAACTAATAGATATAGAAATAAATCTTCCCTTTGGAGGGGTTTTTGCAAAATTGGCGGTTGTGAGAGAGTTGTTTTTAGTTTGTCAAAAGCTCTCTCACAATCGTCGTTCCAATGAAATTTGGTTTTCTTTTTTATTGTTTGAAAAAAAGGGATAGATGTTGAAGCTAGGCAAGGAACAAATCTCGAGAGCGCAGCAAGTCTTCCTGTAAGGATAAGAATGCACATTTCTCAGGATTGAGGTGCATGTTGTAGTGGCGGATTTGGCCGAATATTTCAGCAAGGTTGTCAATATGGTTATTCCCGATTTGTGTCTTGGCGACCATATCATCGACATAGACTTCGATATTTCTGCCGATCTGTTTGGCAAAGACTTTGTCCATAAGACGTTGGTAAGTTGCACCTGCGTTCTTTTCAAATGGCATAACTTTATAACAATAGTTACCGAAATCAGTAATAAATTCCATTTTACTTTGATCGGAGGGGTGCATGAGGATTTGATTATACCCTGAATACGCATCCATAAAATTTAAGGTAGCATAACCTGAGGTGTTATCTACTAAAGAGTCTATGGATGGTAAAGGATAAGAATCCTTAGGGCATGCTTTGTTTAAGTCAGTGAAGTCGATGCACATGCGCCACTTACCGTTTTGTTTTCTTACCATTACCACATTGGCTAACCAGGTAGTGAATCTGATTTCTTTGATAAATTCTGCGTTGATGAGCTTTTGGGTTTCCTTTAGTGACGCTCTTTTCTTTTCTTCGCCGAGTTTCCTTTTCTTTTGCTGTACTGGTCGGAATGACGAGTTTATTGCTAGTTTGTGGCTGATGATTTGTGGGTCGATGCCGGGCATGTCTGAAGGTTTCCATGCAAAAAGGTCGGCTTGATTTTGTAGGAAGGTAGTGATGGCCTGTAGTTCTGATGTGTTGATTGACGTACCTGCATAAGTAAATTTGTTAGGGTCATTATTAAAATATACTTTCTGTAAGTCGTCGGATGGTTTTGGGCGTTCAAGAAAATCAGCTCTTAGATCAAGGTCGGCAAGTGTGTGGCTGTTGTTCGGAAGGTCGACATTGTTGACCTATTGCCTGGGACAATTTTGGAGTTTCATGCTGATGTTGTAACACTGGCGTGCTTCTTTATGATCTCCATGGATTGTTACGACTTGATCGTCCTGCAAGGGAAACTTAACACACAGATGAACTATAGAAACAATTGCGCCGAACTTGTTCAGAAAAGGTCAGCCAAGTATAAGATTATATGGACTAAAACAATCGACTACTAAATATTGAATATCATATGTTTTTGAAAGAGGATGCTCACCCAGTGTGGTTTGCAACCACACTGAACCCAGTATTGGAACTCGCTCTCCTGAGAATCCAACCAAGTCTCCTCCTGTTGATTGTAGCATGTTGTCGCTGAGCTTCATTTTTTGGAATGTGGAATAGAACAGAACGTCGGCGCTGCTCCCGGGGTCTAAGAGTACTTTCCTTACCAACAAATCCCCTAGCTGAAGAGTGACTACCATAGGATCGTCCAAATTTTGTATGCTGGAATTGAAGTCGGCGTGTGTGAAAGTTACTTGTGGTTGTTGAGTGGTCATTTCGACCTCTTGTTGTGGCCCGTTCACCGAGCATATTGCTCGGAACGATCTTTTTCTTGCCGAATTTGAGGATCCTCCACTTGCGTACCCTTCTGAAATGCAATTAATTATACCTCGTGGTTTTTCGTATTGGTTTGAAGGTGCCTTCTCCTTTCCTCGGTTTTGTTGCTCGGAGGAATCGTTTGTTGTGGAAGGTGTGATGCGCTTTTGGATGTGACCCCCAATGTACTTGTCGAGGTGTCCCTGCCTGGCTAGGCGTTCTAGAAGGTCTTTGGCCACCACACAGTCATCAGTGTTGTGGCCGTGTTTCTGGTGGAAAGAGCAATATTTAGACTTGTCCACATTCTTTGTATCTTGATAGGTGCCGGCCTTTCTTGGTGGCTTGATCAGCTTTGAATTCAAGATCTCTTTGATTATGTCCTCTCTCTTAGTATTGAACTGCGTATAAGAATCAAATAGAGGGGTTAGTTTAAAATTTTTCATAGTGCTTAAGCTCTTATCGTCTTCTCGGTAGTTTGACTTCTCAGTTTTTCGAGCTTGTCTGAGCTCTTCGATATCAATTTGGCCTTTTGCTTTCTCGCAAAACTCTGCAAGGGTCCTCGGCTTGGCTACTGCGATTGTCTCCTGAAACTTTCCAGGTCGGAGTCCGCTTTTGATTGCGTGTAGGTGGACCTCGGGGTGAAGGTCAGGTATACTGGTTGCGACTTTACTGAAGCGGGTCATGTAGTCCTTCAGGCTTTCGTTCGGTTTCTGTTTGATCGTATTCAAGTCATCGGAGTCGTGCAAGTAAATTGCGGACCCGGCAAAGTTCTCTTCAAATAACTTCGCCAGCTATTGAAACCGCGAGATGGAACCTGCAGGCAAAGCACACAACCAATCAAGTGCAGGACCGTCTAAATAATTTGGAAAGCAACGACATAAAACTGTATCTGATGCACCATTGACGATCATTATTGATCGGAACTTCTTGAGAAATTTCTTTGGGTCTCCGAGCCCATCATAAGGTGTGAGGGTTAACGGCAGGGTGAATCTCTTTGGCAATTCGAAGTTCATCACTTCTTCTGTGAAGGGTCCCACAAAGTCGTCGGACTCTTCCTTTTCATTTTCAGGTTGGGGTTCGTCGGCTCGGATAGTCTCCGAGACATGAGAGGGCTGGGAATGATGTTCATCATCATCTGGCTGCTGGCGATGAGCGTCGTTATGCTCTATCCGAGCATGGTTTAGTTCAGCGATTTGGGCAGCCATTATTTGATTCTCGTCAGCCATTCGTTGATTGGCTTGTTGTAGCTCAGCTACCATTCGCATGAGTTCGGACAGTGAAGGAGGCGGTACGTCAGCCATGGGTGTAAACGAAGGTAATGGGACCAAAAGAGAAAATTGACTTCCTCGGCCCCACGGTGGGTGCCAATTGATCTTGCCTGCGAAATAGATCGGCTTCAACTGCTTGGAATCAGCCGAGCTATATACTCGGAGGCCGAACGTCCAACTCCTAAATCCGAGCTTCTTATTCGTATTGTTGTGTGAAAGCACGAGCAATGAAAAGGAGGTGGAGTGTACCTGCAAAGGCACTCCGAAGCTTAAGTCAGTGTATATTCTTGTTCAAAAACCTGATCCTCAAAGAAATGTTCTACTTCCGTTTATATGATGAATTCTTCGTCCGTTACATTCTCGGTAATAATCGTCGGTTTGTCAAATGATTGATATTGTAACCGACTTTATTTTACCGTTTGGGGTGTCGGTTATGATAGGAGTATTGATGTCACCGAGCTGTGGCTCATAAAATCCGAGTAGTAACGGATAATGACGAGTTATAGCATATATTGATAACAGTTATGAGGCCGAGTTATAACTCGCAATAATAACGACCATATCAGAAACGTATTGATTCAATTTAGTGTTAGTTAGCCTAATTCAAATTTATTGATTTCGATTTACGTGTAAACCCCAAATTAACCAATTCGAATCAAGTAGATTCGATTTAGTACTATCAAGTCTAATTCGAATTCAGTAAATTCGATTTACATAAGAACATGCAACAAGACATCCATGTAACATTTTCTGATTTGAGGAGAACATGCAACAAGACATCCATGTAACTTTTTTTATTTGAGGAATACACGTAAAATTAGCATGATATTGGTTTATGAAGATAATTTACCCAATAATTTATGCAATTTTAACAACACTTAAAATATTGTTAAATCTAAAATAAAAATAATTTTAATTTTAGTAAAATTTATAACCAATCT
>NC_029788.2:10949700-10951607 GCF_000816755.2 Arachis ipaensis
ATAATTTAGGCAGAAAAAATAAAAGTGGCTACTTTCAGAACCAATAACATAACATGTTCTTAATTATTCAATGCTACCAAATCGATACTCAAAAAATTCTAGCGCTAACAAAATGATATCTGACTTTTGTTATTGATAAAATAGCCCCAACAAAATTTTAAAATTTGACAAAAATTCAACCATGAAAGGATGACGTCATAGTAAATGGAAAATGCTGATGTGACCGTCGGAAAAGAGCTCCGATGATGGTAGAGAGCTCCGATAACGTTTTCGGCGAACTTCTTCTTCGTGTTCGCTGATTCTTCTTTTTCAACTTGCCGCTGCGTTTCCTTCCATCATGGAAGCTGAAGAAGAAGACTGCCATAGCACGCAACTGCACGTCGTCGTGTTCACCGCTGTCCCCTTTTGCGTCCCCTTCCGCCATGGCAGTACCTCGCCGATTCTTCTTTTTCAATATGCCGTTGTGTCTCCTCTGCATCCTCTCCCGCATGACAGAACTTCGTCGCTGCGTCTCTTTCCACCATGGCAAAGCGTCCTCTTCCGCAAGAAGAAGAAGAACCAGAAACGTCGCTGGAGCTCTTTGCCATCATTGGAGCTCTCTTCCAATGACCACATCAGCGTTTTCCGTTCACTGTGACGTCATCCTTTCACGCTTGGGTGATTTTGTCAAATTTTAAAATTTTTAGGGACTATTTTGTCAATAACAAAAGTCGGGTACTATTTTATCAGCGGTAGAATCTTTCAGATACCGATTTAATATTTACCTCTTTCTTTTTTGATAGAACTATTCAACGTTGTAACACTAAGGTAATAAAGGTACTTATTAAACCATTTTTTTACATTAGTCCATGATAATAACAAAAAATTCTTACATAAGTCTATAATTCAGTCCAACAGAATACATAAATTCTGCCACAATTTTAGCCTTTATTGTTTTATCTTATCTTTTTTTTATTTGTTATCTTATCTTTATTTATTATCTTATCTTTTTTTGTTTTTATCTTTCATCGGTAATGTTCTATATATTTTTAGCTTTTATCTTTATAATTTATCAATCAAGAAATACAAAATACAACATTCTTTATCCTTTTTTTTCTTATTCTTTCACAATTTTGTTATGGTATCAGAGTCATGGTATCCTCCTTGAAGGTGATAGCTTATTTTGGTTTCGGTTAGAGCACTGTGTTCTTCTTCATAAATAATCTTTTTCTCTGTGTCATTATTTTTCCTTGTCTTTTCTCACTGCTTTGATGCTTTTTTTTTTCACCTCACCGATTAGCCTATCATTTCCGTCTTATGTCTTTTCGAGTGTAATAAATCAAATATTACTGTCATCCACTGCTTACCTATTCTCATGGAGAAACCATATTTTTTTGTCACCTTCTGGTAGTTCGTCATCCTCCGATATTTTACCATCTTTTCGCAGTTTGTCATCTTTTCGGCAGTTTTCAGACAGTTTGCCATCTTTTCGACAGTTCCGTATGTGCTTCTTTCTGACAGTTTTGGTAGTTCCATTTGCACTATTTTTGCCAGTTCTGTCTGCGTTTCCTTCTGGCAATTCCGTCTACGCTTCCTTTCGGCAGTTCTGTCCGTGCTTTCTTCTAACAGTTCTGTCTGCGCTTCCTTCCGGCAGTCCCCTCTGCGCTTTCTTCCGGAAGTCCCGTCTGCGATTCCTTCCGACAGTTTCGTCTGTGCTTTCTTCCGGCAACCCTAGCTCTGTCGCGCCTCTTCTTCCTTTATCTTCGTCTGCGTTGCATGCGTCTCCGCTCGCTCTTTGAAGATCGCTACTTGTTTTCTCTCTCAAGTGGAGCATCTCCTTTGTTTCTGCCATTGGCAGCCCTAGCTCCGCCGCGCCTCTCTCTTTTCTTATCTTCCTTTGCATCGAATGCGCCTCGATGCGCTCTCTG
>NC_029788.2:10952845-10974534 GCF_000816755.2 Arachis ipaensis
CTGCCGCCGACAGTCCTAGCTCCGCCGCGCCTCTCTCTTTCCTTATCTTTCTCTGTGTCGCACGCGCCTCCACGTGCTCTCTGAAGATCGTTGCTTGCTACTCTTTCACATTAGTCCATAATAACAACAAAAAAGTCTCTCATGAACCCATAAATTTAGCCCAACAGAATATATAAATTCTACCACAATTTTAGCACTTATTGTTTTATCTTATTTTATCTTTATTTGTTTCTTATCTTTATTTATTCTTATTTTTTTATAAACAATTCTCTCTCTCTCTCTCCTTTATAATTTATCAATCAAAAAATATAAAATATAATATTTTTTTATTTTTTTTATTTATTTTTTCACAGTTTTATTAGTACTAAAGAGGAGGGCTCCTGATATATTGAGAAGCAATTATAATTCCTTGAAACTAATTAATCAAACTTTAGGATTTTTTCTACAAATTAAATAATATTTGTATACTTAAATAAGCATCATTTGTTTCCATGTCTATCATTTTAAAAGTTAAATGCATCTTATATCTAACCGTTATAAGTGGTTTGTAATTGATTAATCATTCTAAGTCACTGCGTGCGTGCTTTTTTCCTTACGTGCATTATTTTCTTTTTTATTTAATTCTTTTCCTTCTCTTCTTCTTTTGTTATATGTTTTTTTTTTTTTTTTGCCATGTGTCATTACAAATTGTGTCGGCATTTGATAGCTTATAATAAAAATGATGGCTCATACTCATGAATAACGATAAAGGAACAATAGTAGTAGTAGCCTAGTAGGTGAGTCCTCTTAAGAGCCAGCTGCCTGGTGTGTTGGGAATATATATGTATATTTATTGGAACGGATAAGGAGCTTCAATAATGATAATAATAAGTGAAGTGCCTTTGTTTAATTTATGGAGGACAATGTAATAATATATTTTTTTTGTGGTGCTAAATGCTAATGTTTACATACCACTCTCAAACTAGCTAGCCTCCTTACACTGAATCGGGGAAGACAATGATATGTACCAACCCATTAAAGTGTCTCTAATTCCAGGCAAAATATGTGTATGGCAGCGAGTAGTCTCGAAGTGGTACCAATAATTTAATGTTTATTCCAATGTCATGTCATATCTCATCATTATTAATTTTAACACCATCTTAATACACTTTTTTTTCACTATTATTATTTAACAAGAATAATGATATGTATAGTAGTAATAATAAAGGGTAAAGTAATAAACATCGTATTATGAAAAATCTTATGTTAAATTATTGGTACTGTTGTTATCTTAAATACTGATCAACTTTCATAGATAAAGGCCAAATACGCATATAAATTATATTGAGCAAAATATTATTTTTATTAATTAACGGTAGATTATTTGCAGAATTTTTACTCAGAAAACTGGCTATATAACATTTATTTATTTATTTATTTTTTCTCCCTTAATAACAAAGAGCAATGCCAGCAAATAGAACAACATGGTCAATGGAATTCTCCACATCGACATCTTAAGTTTATGCAACGGGGCCAGCAGCCGGGGCCGCCATGGCAATCGGAATCATGCTTACAATGCATATTCAGCTGTAATTCATCCCTGAAATCTTCAAACTTCATCCCTGAAAAACATGCATTTTCCGTAAAAAAAAAATTTTTAGGAGTACAATTAGATAAAAAGAAGAGATTTTTACTATATTTTATTATTTATAGAGAACATGTGTAATATCTTTCTTTTTTACTTTATTCCCCATTGAAAAGTAAAATATAGAATACACGTTATCCTTTCCATAATACTTAATTAGCCCCTTTTTTTCTAAAATAAATAATTACCTTTTCTTCTTTTAAAATGTTTTTATTTTATTTTGTGGTTACTATTAGACAGGATTACTTAATCAATATTCAATAATGTTCTTGGATGGGTTATATGATATATCACACAAAACACCCTCCTTTGTCATTTTTTTTACGCATTTGCATAATATATGATTTTTTTTGGGATGCTTTCATAAAGATGCAGAAAACGTATTTTTTTAAAGATATTTTTTAATAATTAAAATTTAACACATATAATCACTTAAATTATATTATTTTTGTCAAAATTAGGTCAGACAAATTAGTTTGACCGAAAAATAGTGAATCAAATTTTGAATTCGTCTAAATTAATATTATTTTTTATAAAAAATAACTTAAATATTCTTATTATATATATTAATTTTGAGAATTCTAAATTCTAGCCATTTTCTTCTCTATCGTTATAGAGTTAGAATTTAAAATTTTCAAAACTAATATATATATATATATATATAATTGTAGTAATTTTTTATAAAAAGATATTAATTTATATCGATTTAAAATTTAATTTATTAATTTTTTTTACTTTATTTAATTAAGTTAAGTTAGTCTAGTAGTTAACTCACTAATTCGTTTAACTAAATATTGGGAGTTTAAATTTCATTTTATGCATGCAGCAATTCATTGAACAACGATAAACTTTTAAATAAAACTCTAATCCATAACGGATTAATTTTTGACCTACTGAATTTTAGGATACCGTGGAAAAAAAAAGATGATTTCCCTTAGACCTGTACATGGTTTATCAACAAAGTGGAAACCTAGGTTCATGTCAAAACTATTTGCTTTTATATGACATACTACATTTGAGAGGGAATGAGAATAATGAAGAATGAACGAAAACAAGGTTTTTTCGAGGCCCAGGAATTGTATTCCCTTTTTTGGTTAGACCAGGAATTCTATTCTAACGACTCTTACAATTGGTGGATCATGGGCTAGATTTTGGGCTTACACACATTCTGAAAGTCTATGTACCAATTCAAATTTGTTATTGTCTTATTCAACTAGATTAGTATTTAGTGATCCAACAAAAAATAAATTAATTTCCTTTTTGTAACTCTTATCTTTAATGTTTAAATATCAATCAAAACGTATCAACTATCCGACAAACTATACTTAAAATGCATAATCTCTCCTTCTTTATTTAGAGATCTCGAGTTCGAACGTCAACTGTTGTAACCGATAAAAAAAACTCCTAGCTTAATGCCGCCTAATAAAATTGAACCCTGCTTATTAGTTATTAGTTATTACTAACCTTTTCTTTTGAAGTCAGATTTACAATCACAGAAACCGTTAACACATAAACAGTCACCACACTGCTTATTAGATGTGCATAATGGTTGAATCAACTTTGTTTCTGCGTTTGGATGTTCTGATTCAGCTTTTAGACCTGAAATATATTCCATTTTTTCATTAAATATAATAGTGGGTTATATAAATAATACTATAGCGGTTGAATAATTCATAATAATAAAAAAGTACATAGTTTTAATATAAACTCTAAGATTGTGTTTGTTTACATAAACAAAATACTGAAATAGAAATACAAAGACACAAAATTGAATTTGATAAAGTAGACATAAATAGGGATAATATATCTAAGAATATTAAATAAGTGTATTTTGTGTCTATACTGACAGAAAGGATACGAAGACACTAATAAAGAATACAACTTATTTTTTTATTTTTTTATTATTTTTGTTAATTTTTTATTATTATATTTTTCGTCTCAAATTTTTTGAATGAAAAAAATAAGAATAAATTAAATTTTTATAATTTGTTTTAATTTATCATTAAATAGAATACAAAAAATACAAAATTTTATATTTTTGTTCTTTATATTTTATTTACAGTATCTTATCTTATTCTGTTTTCAAAAATAAACCCGGTCTAAGAGAGAATATATATGTGCAACAAGGAAGAACTTATCAAGACAGTAAGATATTTGTTCTGTTTTTAACTAAATATTTCATTACATTTTCCTTAATAGAAGAGTACTCAATATGTGAAAAAAGGTATTTTAATTTCCGGGAAAGGGGGATAGCCGGATAGGAACCAATAAATAAGAATTTTCGATATGGTACGATAAATATAGATAACTGCTTTAAGCTAATAAATAAGGTTGCATTTGTTCAAAGGATAGGACATTAAAAAGAAGACATAAAAATATAAAATTATATTTGATAAATAATATATAATAAAAATATTATATTTAAAAATACTAAATTAGTATATTTTATGTTTATCTTGAAAAAAAAGATATAGAAACATAATTTATTTTTATTTTTTATTATTTTTGTTAATTTTTATAATTATATTTTTTATTATTATATAATTTTTTAAATTTTTTATGTTTCTGTTTTTTTTTATTATCTTATTTTGTCATGTTCTCAAAAATAAACATAACCTAATAAATAATGGATAGATATTTTTTTAACAGGTAATTGGAATAATTTCATCCATCTTCAAGGAAAATAATTCATTCACAAAGGAACAGGGGCGGAGCTAGAAATTATTTTGGGAGGGGCTAACATAAAAAATATAAGTTAAGAAGAAAGAAAAATTAAAAATTAAAAAGAAGTTAAACTAAAAAATTAAAAATTTATACACACACCTTATTAGTTTGGGGGGGCCATTGCCCCCTTCTCATAACGTGGCTCCGCCACTGCAAAGGAAGTTAAGTAACTAACAGTAAAGTTTAGAATGAATTCAACGGAATATTGCGTGCTTGTGGATATTTGGTAAACGAAGTTTTGATGTGATACTATCATCGTATACCAATAAAAGAATTTTCTGTAATAATTACTTTAATTTTGTAAAGTTACACTATAAATAATTTTTTTTATTTTGATTTTAAATGTTGGTTGAAATTTTAAAAATTATATTGCTTTTAAATAGAAGAAAGAAAGAAGCATGAAGGAATAAGGATCAGTCCTGTAAAAAAAAAAAATTAAGGAGAAGTTTTTAAATCTTTACTTTTAGCTGGATCGGAGCAATTATACCTTTTATTACAGGGAAAATTAGAAAAAAGAAATTAGGAATATCACAAAAGCTATTACAAAATCATATTTCCTACAGGTATAGACGAGTTATATGAAGTTTGAAAAAATGACCTGAAGCAAAAACCAAGAGGAGGACAACAAAACAACCAAGCTTAACCAAAAACCTGTTCATTTTTCGTTGAGTAGAGATTAGCTCTTCTTTTCTTTGTACAATACTTGGGGTGATACGTGTGTTTTTATACTTGAATCATGACTCAGGTTCATTGATTCTAACAATTACATTATTTAATATTTTAAATGCATTAACTATTATTCAACTATTTAAATTAAATATACTAGTTAATTAGAAATAACATGTACTTGACTAACCAGTTTAAATAAACAACTTAATTAAGTTATTTTTTTAAAAAAATTAAAATAATAAATATTTATATTAAAGTTATTATCTTAAATAATACATATAAATATATAGCGTATTAATTCTATTTTAAGATAGAACTGTAACCAATTTTAATTTAAGATATTTACGCCGTAATTTTAAACTACTCGATTTATTTTATTAGCGTAAATTATCCTACATTTTTTAATATATTTTGATAATTAATGTAACATTAATATTTTGATAATTAACGTAACGTTAATTTCTTCTTAGCCGGGGCGGAACCCTGCATGCAAACAAGGATACTTTTTCTTTTCCCTGTTTTTCGCATTGACTTCTCTTCACTTGATCATCTCCTCTTCTCTCTTTATTTTCCTTTTTCCCCTTTCTTTTTAACTTTTCGATTTATTGTATTCGATGATATTACTCTTTCATTCTCAATTCAATTGATAATTTTTTTTTAATGAATAAAAAATTTACAACTGCTTCTTAATATATAATGCAAAACACCACAAAATTTTTTCATTTTTTGAAACTGAGAATACTAACTGTTTCGGGAGTTATCTGAAACTGGAGGTCGATATCGGATGAGATCTTCTGTACTTGGTCGGAGATGGCGTGTCCGGCTGGCTGGTGGCGGCCGGAGCTATTGTGTCCGACTTGTTGGACTTGCTGCACTGCTGATCCTTGGTCACCGGAGGGTGGGGGGTACCTGCAAGAGACTCCGATGCTTAAGTTAGCACGGATATTAAGCAGGTTTTTAGTAGAATCAGAGTATGAGTTATACTTAGGTGCTCCAGTGTATTTATAGTAGTCGTAGAGTGACCTTTTTAGATAAGATAAGAAAAAGTTTCGACTATCTATGGCTGGCCCGTGGGCGCTACTATATGTATAGAAAAGGATAGGAGAGAACCAGGACATCTCCTTTCTTCTTTCAACCCTAAGAAAGATGAAGGCGGAATGTCAGCAGAGTCAAGAAAGGATAGAAGAGAAATCGACTGTCTTTCTTTTGTCCCATAAGCTATAAGCCACTCGACTACCAGGAGTGGAGAGAAAGAGATCACATTCTATCCTAGGGCTAGGGAGAGAGAGATTCCAGCCTTCTTCCGCAACAAACAATCGAGCAGAAGGTCTGGCTGTGCGCGAAGAAGGACTTCGGCCATTAGTGAAACTGCTTTCACGAGTTGTTGAGGTTAATTCAATCGAACATCAGCTTCGGAGCTTAGAGCAAGCCAAGCACAAGCTACTTCCTTTCCACTTCCTACGAGATTGGAAAGAGAGGTCTTTGTCCCTTGTCTTCAAGCAGTGTCTGTTTACGGCCGATTTCAGGGGAAGGAGAAGCCTCAGCGTACCAAACAGATTCATTAGGTTCAGGGGCTGAAAGGGACGGATTCCCCATTGGGTTCAGGGACGAGTACGGAAAGTCAGAGTCCAAGTCCCAAAGAACGAGTTCAGCCACTTCCTTCGCTATTGATGGGACATCTAGATCTAGGTCAGCCGCATCTGCAGGATAAGCAGTTGACGGCCGGGCCTTCTAGATGGGGCCAACAAGAGCCATGTTTGCATTTGATGAGCCTGACTAGTAGCAGCAACCAGGTTATGTCTGTGCTGTGACTTTATATGAACCGTGTCAGAATGAGCATCAAATCAACCAAAAGTTATCAGCTTCTTTCTTAAGTGCTTCAGTTCGACGTGATCTATCGCAGACGGTTTTGAATCAGACTCTTCCCCTACTTTCCACGCATCATGAGCGGATTCACCTTTCTCCCTCTGCAACTCCAGCCAGATAAGATAAGATAAGATAAGATAAGTTAGTTATCTTATCTTATCTTATCTTATCTTTTGGCGAGGTCAGCTTATCTTCAATGGAACTGCCCTTATCTCTATAGGCTTGGACTGCCTTTGGATCTGGGTCGTATTCCTTGAGTTGGGCCCATTTTTCGGGCTTTCCTGTCGATTTGGCCGAGCTCTTTTGGGAAGAGGTCGGATAGTCTGACCTGAAGAGGTCGGTCGCTTTGTCGCCAATCATCCCGGGTCGGATAGCTTGACCCAGGGTATGAACAGTGCCCCTGCTCGAGCTCGATCTTTCTTTTGGAGGTCGAGTCTTGGTTTTAGGACTTCGATCCTTCTCGGGTGAAGCCGAACTCGAGCATTTTGTCGACTTCCTCTTTTGTAGAACCTTTTTGAATGTAGAACGTTTTCCTCTAAAAGCGCGCGCTTTTGTATTAGCGCTTTGTTATGGGGAACGTGCGAGGGTTTAATGCCCCAATTAATTTGGCATTAATTGCCCCGTTTCCCTTAACTTCTTTATTTTTGAACTTTACACTCAGAAAACGGTTTCTCTTCTTCACTCTTTCTTCGTAACTTCTCCCTTTACTCTCTCACTTTCTGTTTCTGGCTTTGAGTCCATAGCTCCTTCCTACGACGCTTGCTTTGTTGCTGTTTTCGTGGAAGAGGGGTGATTCTGGATTTCGCTTTCCGTTTTTCTGCTTTTTTTTTGCAGCTTTTCTCCCATTTTCCAGGTTTGGTTCTTCTTCCTTCCTTTCTTTACGCCATTTATTTTGAGAAAGTTTTGATTTTGGCTGGAGAAAGTTTGGATCTTTCTGCTTTTGCTTATGCCTGATCGTGGTGTGTTCTATAGTTTCTTTGCCTCTTTGCATGATTTTTCGCTTTTCCTGTTGCTTGCTGTTTTTAGGGCTTCTGCCTGTTGTTAGTGCTTTTGGTTTCGAAGCTTTGAGTGATACTTTTGTTTGATCCTAAAAAAGGAAGTATCTTTGATGCTTTCTACTTGTCGTGCTTCGATGTTTGGGGATGCATGCTTGTTCTTTACTGATAGACTGTAGGAAGATAGTGGTTTTGATGACTTTCTGTGCTTTTTGCATTTTGTCTTTCTCCTATGAAAATGCTCGCTGTTTGAGGTCTTCTATTCTTGTTTGAGAGATGCTGGAATGTAAGCGGTAGTTTTTTTCCTGAAACGGTGCTTTGTTACTGCCTCCAAAGGATGCCCCAGGACTTTGGTTTGAGTCTTAGGGTTTTCCTTTCCTTTTTGTTCTTCTGTATCATATTAGTCGAGTTGTTTCACCCTTTGTCCGAGATGCTTTTTAGTAATCCATTCTTCTTTTCTTATTGTAGGATTAGTTGGTCTCATGTCTTCTCGCAATAACGTTGTAGAGATGTCTTCCCAGGTTCCTGAGGGCATGGCCGATTGGGTGGACTCAATGGTTCTTATGTGTGTTTCTTTGGTTGATTCCGAGTTTTGTGCGCAGCTTAGGCAGTTTCATAGGGTCTGTAGTAGTGCAGGTGATGAAAAGAATTATGAACTTGTCGCTCCCTCTTCTGAAGAGAGAGTTTGTTTCTCTACTCGGGTTGTTAGAGATCGCCATTATTTCTATGCTTATGACTTCTTCTTTGGTCAGCTGGGTATCACCCTCCCTTTTACTGAATTTGAGACCAACCTGCTATGGTTTTGTAATGTTGCTCCCTCTCAACTTTACCCTAATTCCTGGGGTTTCATGAAAATTTTTCAATTGTTGTGTGATGGTTTCGGTATTCCTGCCTCGCAATCTCTCTTCTTCTATCTATTTGTTTTGACGAAGCCTGGAGTAGTAAAAAAGAAGGCAGCTTGGGTCTCCTTTCGATCTTCCCAGGGGAAGAAGGTCTTCTCCATGTTTGACGAATCGTTTCGCGATTTTAAAAATTACTTTTTCAAGGTCCGAGCTGTTGAAAGAGCTCGGCCCTTTTTTCTGGATGAAAATGATGAGCCCGCCTTTCCCTTGGAATGGCAAAAAGATGTGAGAGTGTCCAGATACACGTGGGAGGTGTTGGATGAAACTGAGCGAGCTTTTGTGACCGTCTTGGAAGAACATTGGGGTCAACCTCCCCATTTTGATACAAAAAATTTTTAACCAATCCTTATCTTCTTCAAACCGAGCTGGGTATTTTGCGTTCCTGATTTTCCCTTTATTATCTGTTTATATTGCTTATAAATGCCTTTCCGACTTGCAGCTTAATTTCTTACTGTTGTGCTTTATTTGCAGAGGCAATGAAGAATAATGAATCCATGAAGGCTTTTAAAAGAGCACAGAAGGCGACTGCTGCTAAAAACATCTCGGCCAAGGCGGCCGGGGAGGGATCTTTCCAAGTACGTGTGAAGCCGTCCATGCCGAGTTCTCCTGGGGTGAGGAGGGTGATCCCCACTCCCCGAGTTCGTCTGGCTGACCCTCCACCAACTTCTGCCGCTCCTTCTGGAGCTCCTCCCAATAAAAAACAAAAAACGGCTGAGCCTTTCAACTTTGATGCTCCCGACTTCAATGTGATCGAATTCGTGGATCAGCAAATCGGTCCCTACGGTGCTCTTCCTATGGACGATGTGTCTATCCTTCGCCATCTGGAATTTATGGCCCGAAACAGTGTAAAAATGGCGTATATGGGGGCTGCTTTGTACCGAACTGCTCAGAATATTCCTCTTCATGCCACCAAAGAGTTTATGGAGGAGGCGAAGCAGGAGTTCGACCGGATGAAGGGCCTTAAAGAGGAGCTTGAGGTAAAGGTTGCCAAGTTGGAGAAGGATTTGGAGAACGAGAAGGCGAATTCTCTTGCTTTGGCAGCTTCTGTGCGGCTGGCCGAGGACACGGTACTGATGCATAAGGATAGCTACGTTACGTCTTATCGGGAGGTGATGCGTCTGAGGGGGGAGCTGGAGAGTGCCCGGGAAGATTACTCTGAGCTTCAGGGTCATCTCGTTGGCAGTGTGACTGCTGCTTACGAGAACCTGAAGGAACAAGTTCGGGTTATTGCTCCCGAGGCCGACCTTACCCTCTTCAGCCTGGATAATGTTGTCAGGGATGGCAAGATTGTCCCTGATGACGAGGATGATGATGTTGAACCTCCCCCTGTGTCCTCTGCCAAAGTGTCGACTTCTTCAGCTCCTCCGGTTGTAGCCGATCCGGATTGCCAGATTCTGAACAGGGAGGATGGAACTGTGGATGCCGTGCCTATTCAGACTCGCCCTCCTTCTCCCCCTAATGATGCTGCCAAGAAGGCTCCCGATGTTTGCTGATTTCTCTCTGAACATTTGTGTAGCTGGCCCGGCTTGTGGGCTTTTAAACTCTTTATTGTTTTGTTAACTGCTGACACTTTCTAGTCGCTTGCCTAGCAACTTTTATTTTGAAAAACAAAGGTAGCTTTCTAGCTTTTTGAGGTAGATTTTGGTGGCCTCTGAAGCTTTCTAACTTTTGTAGATTATATCACGTTTTTTTGCATTTAACTTGGTATCTCTTCTGATTTTTGAGAGTGTTAGAATCTTGCGGCTCGGCCTCTTTGGATTGCTTTGTACTTATTGTTTGTAGCTTGGATCCTTTGAAGTTGTGGCTGTGTGGGTCCAACTTGTTTTTCGGTTTTCTCGCTTTTTCTTGTATCTTTAGCACTTTCATAATCGATTTCTTTACGTTAGTCCTCTTTCCAGTTATTTTTGTAGTCCTCTTTTTTGAATCTTTGCCAGATCTCTTTTTAAGGACTACTTTTATAACTTGGTTTTTGTAGGAGGCCGACTTCTTTACGTCGTTCTCTTCTAAGTTATTTTTGTAATCCTCTTTCTTGGACCTTTGTCAGGTCTCTTTCAGGGATTACTTTTATAACTTGTTTTGTAGGAGGCCAACTTCTTTACGTCGGCCTCTTCTAAGTTATTTTTGTAATCCTCTTTCTTGGACCTTTGTCAGGTCTCTTTCAGGGATTTTTATAACTTGTTTTGTAGGAGGCCGACTTCTTTACGTCGTCCTCTTCTAAGTTATTTTTGTAATCCTCTTTCTTGGACCTTTGTCAGGTCTCTTTCAGGGATTACTTTTATAACTTGTTCATTGTAGGAAACCGACTTTGTTATGTCGGTCTCTTCCAAGTTATTTTGTAATCCTCTTTCTTGGATCTTTATCAGATCTCTTTCAGGGATTACTTCTATAACTTTTTCATTTTAAGATGACTTTGTTATGTCGGGCCCTTCTAAGTTAAAGTAATCCTCTTTAATAGGGTTGGCCAGACCTCTTTCCAGGGTTTACTTGTAACTTGGGTTGACTTGGTCCTTCTTCTTTACGTCGGCCAGTCTTTAAGTTATTATTTAGCAATCCATAAGACCTCGTCAGGTTCTTTTTCGGATCACTTTCGATAACTTCTTACATTATTCTGTGTTCATCTTTGTCGATTTGTAGAAGGTGGTTGCTATCTTTAGATCGTCTTTTAGGTGAATCGCGTTTTCACCTTTATCGGATGATTGTCTTTATCGTGATCGTGCAGTGAAGTTGCTTTTCACTTTATGCCGATCTGTTGCTTTTCTAATCGGACGATGAATGCTTCAGATTAATGCGTCTTGAAAACTTGTAGAATATCTAAAATATATTTTATTAAAGGAAAGTGCAAATATATACATGTGGGAATTTTTCATCCCTTTAAGTCGGATAGTGTCTGAGTCTCAACTTGGTGCCTCATTAAAAAACCTTTTCAGGAAAAAGAGTGCATCCAGTAGTGAGATCTTTACTTTTTCTAGTTGTAGTACCTTCTTAGGTTGCAGGCGTGCCATGATCTGGGAAGCTCTCGTCCATCGAGTTCAGACAGTCTATAGTAGCCCTTCCCAAGTACTTCTATGACTCGGTAGGGTCCTTTCCAGTTTGCTGCTAACTTTCCTTCTCCTGGTCGAGTTGTTCCAATATCATTTCAGATTAGGATGAGATAATTTTCTGCGAAACTTCTCGGCACTACCCTTTGATTATATCTGGAAGCCATTCGACGCTTTAGTGCTTCTTCCCTGATCCGAGCTCTGTCTTGGATTTCAGGTAGTAGGTCGAGCTCTTCCCTTTGAAGTTGGGAATTTGCTCCCTCATTGTAATGAACCACTCTAGGCAATCCTTCCTCAATCTCTACTGGATTCATTGCCTCTATTCCGTATGCTAACCGGAAGGGGAATTCCTTTGTGGTGGAGTGTGGCATCGTTCGATACGCCTATAGAACTTATGGAAGCTTTTCTGCCCAAGTTCCCTTTGCGTCTTGTAATCTCCGTTTTAACCCGGCCAATATGACTTTATTGGCAGCTTCAGCCTGTCCATTGGCTTGCGGATGTTCCACGGAGGTGTACTGGTGCTTTATGTTTAAGTCGGCTACTATCTTTCTGAAGCCTGCATCTGTGAATTGAGTGCCATTGTCTGTGGTGATGGAGTGTGGAACCCCGAACCTTGTGACAATGTTTCTATATAGGAATTTCCGGCTTCTTTGAGCAGTGGCGTTGGCTAGGGGCTCTGCCTCGATCCACTTTGTGAAATAGTCTATCCCTACTATGAGGAATTTAACTTGTCCTGATCCCTGGGGGAAGGGTCCGAGAAGATCAAGTTCCCATTTTGCAAGCGGCCAATGCGAAGTTACACTGATGAGCTCTTTTGGCAGGGCGATGTGAAAGTTGGCATGTTTCTGACATGGTGGGCATGTCTTTACAAATTCTGTAGCTTCTTTCTGTAGCTTCTTTTTTACTTATGTGCCAAATAAACTAAAACACTGTTCAATCTGAACATATTTAAGATATTTGCACCTGTTTGCCATTCACAGCATTGGTGGTTATGGTTCGCTAATACAAGAAAGCGAAAATTTTATATAGTCGACCCATATCACACGAAATCTCCGTCCGATGAGAGAACTACCCTGAATACATTCATTGTAAGTTATTTCTGTGTTCTGTATTTTAATAGTTGGGTGTATTTCTGTTCAATATAAGGTGTAACTTTGTGCTCCTTTGGGTGTATCTCATTATTGAAATTATCCATGTATTACTGATTTGTTTCATCTTTTAAGGGATATGTAATTTCACAAATTAAAGTATATGCTGGGGGCACCTCTGAAATCAAGGGACAAGGACAAGGAAATTGTACCACCATACCTTCATATCTCGGGCCAAAAGACAAGGTATAAATCTTTCACTTTGAAAATTAAACTTTCCTATATGTAATTTGTAATTTATTTTCTTTGTTTTCAGCTATGACTGTGCTATCTACGTAATGAAGTAGCTTGAGATATTTGAGCCCACAAACATTAAAAGGCGGAAGTATGACTGGGACAATTGGACACAGGTAAATATGTTTAAAACTAAATAACTCTCTATTACATTACTCAATTAACATGGTTGATTAAACAGAATATTCTTTTTAACTGTAGGACGAGGTGGATCACTTTAGAGTAGAATATGCTTCCCGGATTCTATTCCATGACATGAATTTAGACAAAGCTGAAGCCATTAGGGGAAGTAATGCAATAAGACTGTCCAAGTCATCCTCATTGTTATTGAGTCCATATTGTCAGATAGATTCTAAGGATATTGACACTGATTAATGTAAATGCTATATAGTCTTGTAACAAATTGAACACATACTGTAAAAAATTGCCAATTATAATCCAGTTTATTGTAAAATTTCTTTCAATAATTAAACTCTCTCTGCTGTATTCAAAATGTCTGAATTACAGGTACTATAATATCAGGAAAAACATCAAACCAAATATACACCCATAACCTCACATTGTTTACACCCAAAGAAAGTTGAATATGCACCCATACATTTATCCCCCCTGATGCTTTATCCCTAAAATCCTGAAACCTAAACACTTAAAACCATCTATATGAAAACTGTATTTTATAACATAAAACCCTTAAATCGTTGTAAAAAAAACAAACAGTATTTTATAACATAAAAATAAGGTTCTGAAGTATATATATGTATATATATGTAAAATGTGAAATACAAGAAAATTCAGAAATACACCCAAACGAACAGTACTTTTACACCCATATTCTGTAACTATGCACCCAAAGGGTTATCCGCTGCTGCTGGTACCCTGAACTGATAATTCATAACACGTGCTTGATATTGGCTGGAATTTGAATGCACCACTGATACAGCATCAAAGAGGTTTAACTGAATATAACAAACTCACATATTAGCTAAACTATTAACGAGAAAATTAAACTCAATCACCACGTATTTAAAGAACATCACTTTTACCTCGTTTAAAGCTTTCGTTTTCTTCTTCCTTGTGGCATTTGCAATCTGTTTGCCCAACTTTAAACCTAGCCTATTTTTTGGACGTCCTCTTGTTCGAATCTTTAGAGGGATTTGAAGCTCGTTAACGGATTCAAAATTGGCGTCTTCGTGAGATAAAGAAGATGTCCCCTTCTTTTTGGCTTTCAATGATTCCATCTCAACCATGACGTTATCATACGCACGGTGCAAAATTGCAGTCAGCTCCTCCGATTCTGATGCAAATTCGCAAATATTTTGCGAACAAAAAACCAATTGGTCAAACCTCTTGCTTCTTGGCTCCAACAGTGGCTCGTCGTGACTGCTCTTGATGTGTGTGTGTGTTGCCTCTTTACCTTCTTACTCCATCATTCCAGTATATATCTGGGTGACACTTGGCTTACTCGTTCAAAGCTTAACACGCTTAGTGCGTGACGGCACAGTATCCCTCTTGACTCGAATAATAAGCATTGGCATTTTACCTCGGCTGCTACTGAGTCGTAAGTAACCATAAACTTGTTAATAAAAAATATTGAGCTGGAAACTTGTTCTCCAACTTCGTATACTGAATAGCCTAGAGCAGAATTCGTTAGTCTAGTTATGCAATTCGCCTTTCCTCTGAATTGTGCTTGGACTTCCCTAAACTTTTGATGAGTGTACACATCTTGAAACTGAGCTTCAATGGAGGATTTGGTTGCACACAGTATGACCGTATGAAAATTTGCAGCATCTGATTCTCTCTCTGCTTGCTCCCTGCTTCCGAGGCAATTATCGTATTGTTTCACAAATTGAATAAGCGAGCTGTTCCGGGAAATAAACTTGTTAAAAGATGAATGCATGCTCTCGCTCATTTGTGTGCTTCTCATCCCTGCCCAGAAGTGGTGATCCAGATAGACTGGAACCCATATATGACGGTCTTCATAGAGATCTGTAGAATACACCCAAACACAGACTATAAATACACCCGAAAAAATATGCAATTTACACCTCTGTTGCAGATTTTAAACAAACATTACCTGAAAGCCACTTGTTGTCCACAAGACCAAAATTCAGCAGAAAATCATTCTAATTCCTATCAAATGAGTCTTTCCTATGAGAGTTCCAAACAACTTCGCTCATTTCTTGTTCAATTTCTGCATGTCCCTTGTACCCGTTTAATTTGCTTGGAATCTTCTTTATGATGTGCCAAATACACCAACGGTGAATTGTTGTTGGCATACAGGCCTCTAAAGCCCTTTTCATTGATGCGCATTGATCGGTGAGAAACCCTTTCGGAGCATTTCCTCCCATGCAATGATGCCAACATTGAAATAACCATTTGAATGATTCAATTTCTTCGTTTTTCATCAAAGAGCATCCAAGAAGTGTTGACTGACCGTGGTGATTCACCCCGACAAAAGAACCACAAACCAAATTATACCTGAAACAAATTACCATAGTGCAGAATAGAAAATCATTAGGTACACCCAACAAATGCTTTGTATACACCCAAAAATACCCAATATACACCTCTGCCGCGGATTCATAAAAATACATTAATTTAGCATCATAAACAGGGACAGTTTGTTATCTGTTTGTATTGTAGGTAGTGTCAAATGAAATAACATCTCCGAAATACTCAAAGGCAGCTCTACTTCTTGCATCGGCCCAAAAAGCTAGCTTAATCGATTGATCCTCCTCGAGTTCAAGCTCAAAAAAGAAATTTTGATTCTTCTCTTTCATTCTTAACAAATATTTTCCGAATTTCTTTGTATCTTCTTGTTCAGAAACATTACGAACTTCTCTTGTAATGTAATTCCTCACATCCTTTTCAATAAAATTTAACTCGCGGTGACCCCCGGCAGCCGCAATAAATGATTGGTAAGTTTTGCTTGGTCTAATACCAGCCTCCTCGTTATTCTCTATTGTACGACGAATGGACATGCTTAGTTCCCTGTGCTGTTTGAGCATCTCTGCTTTACTTGGACAGCAAGGGTGTGAATGATCCAGCACAACCTTTGAAATGATCCAAGCACCAACATCCTTCAATGTGTGTATATAAATTCTTGCAGGACAGTTTAAACCGGCTGTCGGATTCGTCTTCTCGGTCGGAGATATTTTAGATTTCCATTTTCCCTCTCTGCTACATGTAATCAATTGATTCTTAATCTCGTTTCCCTTCCTATTTGTGCTCCAAACTCTTGTAGAAAACCCTGCAGCCTTGGCGTAGTTCCTGTAAAATTTTTCAGCATCTTCAAGGGTAGTAAAGGTCATTCCAACCTTGGGAACAAACTGGTCATCAACAACAGAGAGAGGCTGCAGAATACACCATGTCAAAAACAAAAAATACACCCAATCATGTCTGATCTAATACACCCAAACGACAATAACTCAACTAAAATAGGAACAAACTGGTCATCAACAACAGAGAGAGGATGCAGAATACACCGTGTCAAAAACTAAAAATACACCCAATCATGTCTGATATAATACACCCGAACGGCAACAACTCAACTAAAATAACAAAAAAAAGTCATAAACTGTAATACACCCACACTTTTCCCCAAAAAATACACCCAAAAAATTCTAATCTACACCCGAGCGTCTGCTATAAATTGCAGATAATTAATCAAAACTAATACATTAGATTCAATCCACAAATTTATGTTCACGCGTTAGTTTCACAATCAATGTTCACGAACTATTCAGTTACACAATGCTATACAAATAACTGCAACAAAATTTAGAGTAATCGTATGTAAATCAAATCTCAGGAACTTCGTTAGATTCAAATTCATAATCCACTTCGCCCTGATTCAGCTGACAATCTGAGGTTGAATCATCCATTATCTTCAAAACGAGTTTAAACTTTGATTTCAGAAAACAAAAAATCGAATAAAAAACGAAGCAGGAGTTAGAGAGAGAGGAACTAACGTCGGTGACGAAGAACAAACCAGTGAGAAAGGAGGGGAAAAGAACGATAGAAAAAAAAAGGGGAAGACGCGTGAGAAGAAGAACGAGCAAACTTGGAAAGAATGAGAACGAAGAAGGAAACAAATCTTTTAAATTTAGTAGTTATATATACGCGGGATCTTTATATAGCGTGTGTAAAGGACAGGACGTAACACTTGCAGCGCGTTTTGGGAGTTTAGGGGTTAATTGACTTGTAATGCTTACAAGCCCTAATCACTTGTATGCAGAACTTTTCCGTTTTAACACTTCATTTATTTTTCTTTTCTCCACTCCGGCGATCCCCACATACTTTATACTTATACATACATCCTACTCTAAACTACTCCGCACTCTGTATCCTAAATTGTTACTTACATAGATTTCAAATTGTAGCTTACACATATAATATGTTTTCATTGCTCACTTCTTTTTTATTGATGTCATCTTTAATTTGTACCACTTATTCGTTCCCTAGTTGCATCACTCTTCCAAGCCATAATCATAGTTGAACATGATAGAAATTTTATCAGCTCAACATAGAAAACCAAAGAGAATGAAATAGTAAAAGTTTGGAATTAAAAAAAAAACACGTACATAAATGTCTCTCCAAAATGACACAAAAATATTGGATAAAAAACAGCATAGATATTTCTACATAAAATAACATAAAAATTCTTGAAAAAACGTAACAGCCCAATAATTCTATAAAAAAAACACACAGAAGCAATTAAAATAGAAGAAATAAATTTTCTTCCATATATATCTCTTCCGTATTATGAAAAATCTTATGTCAATTTTATGAAAAAATATATTTTTTGTCTTTAACATTTGTAATTTTTTTTAAAATATTCTTAATATTTAGTTACATTTAATTTTATCTCTAATGTGTTTTCAATTTTTGTCAAAATTATTCATGGGCATTAACTCCATGTAAAATATTAGGGACACAAATTGAATGAATTGAAAAAATTATGGACAAAATTAAATAAAACTAAACGTTAAGATATATTTTAAAAAAATTACAAATATTAAGAACAAAAAATATAATTTATTCTGATTTTATAACCATGATACTGTTGTTATCTTAAAAATACTGATCAACCTTCATAGATAAAGAGGGGCACATAGCATATGAATTACATTAAACAGAATATCATTTTTAATTTAATTTAAGATAGATTATTTGCTGAATTCTTAGACAGAAAACTGGCTAATACATTTTATTTGATTTTTCTCTTTTAATAAAAAAAGAGCAAAGCCAGCAACTAGAACAACATGGCCATATCAATTGGCATGATGGCACTCACATCGAGCGTTAAAGCAACGGCAGCCAGGAGGGCAATTGCGTTCACTCTCACAAGAAAGAACTATATCAATTTCTGCGTTTGGATCTTTAGCTTCAAACTTCAACCCTGAAAAAAATATGCATTTTTCATAATGCTTAATTAGCCCCCTTTTTCTAAAATAAATCATTACCTCTCATATCTTAAATTTTTTATTTTAGTTTTTGGTTGCTATGATAGTAGTTGGTGGATAGACAGAAACTGAAAGATTGAGATTGAGAGATAGAGACAAGAGACATATGCTGAAATAAATTTTAGTATTTTATTTGGTGTAAAGTGAGAGATATAAATTGAAACAAGAATGAAATTCTAATTTAATTTGAAAAAAAGGTAAAATTGGAATTAATTAATTGAATTGAGGGTATTTTAGGTATAAAATGTTATTAAAGTTTCAATTTCCATCTCTAAAATTTCAGTCCCTTGTGTCCCTAATTTTTGAAAGTATTGAAATACTGAAATTTTGAGGACAGAGACAAAAATTTTAGTATCAATCTCCGAGCCAACAAATATAATACCGAATCTCAGTCTCCCAGTATCTATCTCAATATCTCAAAACAAACACTACCTATTAGACATGCTTAATTACTGAATCAGCCATGTCCTCTTTTCTCAATTTTTTTCCTTCTTGTATTTTTCTATTTATTTGTTGTCTTTACTATTTAAATATATATTAATCAAAATGTATCATACTACTTTAAAATTTAGAAATATTACTCTCCTCGAAAATTTATCCATAAAAATTCAGATCCAATTAATTTTATGTGAAATTAATAACTAAGATTTACTAAATAATTTAATATATTTGACTAAATTAGCATAATACTTACGGCCGAATGAAATTGAACGGTGGTTATTAGTTATTACTAACCTTTTTCTTTGAAGTCAGATCTATAATCACAGAAACGGTTAACACACAAACCGTTACCACACTCCACATTAGATAGGCATGCTCGTTTATCCAACTTATTGGTTTCTGCTGCGTTTGGATGTTCTAATTCAGCCTTTGCACCTGAAAATATATTCCATTTTCTTGTTATATGTAGTAGCGGATTGTATATATAATACTATAGTAGTGACTGAATAATACATGGTGAAAAAAGTATTTAGCTTCAATATAAATTAGAAAAAAGAGATATTAAAATAATTTTATACAAACACTTTTTTTTTTATCGGATTCGAATAATAAGGCGTCTAAAATGTCATATAATATGTGATACTTTGCATATACTCTCAACCGCCGTTATTCACTAGAAAAAACACATATGCTTCAACCTCATCATTCCAAGCTCAATTACCTTCCACCCGTCTAAGGTAGTCGTACTCGGAACACTATTTATTGTTAATTGTGTTCCAATTCTATTACGTAACTAATAAGGATTCTATCAACTTTTGTCAGTTTATAATTGTGTTTAAAAAAAATATCTTTCTAGATGTATCTAATAAAAATATTTTTTTATAGTTGTGTTTAATAGAAGTATCTTTATAGATATGTCTCCTTATGCATGTCAATGCTAATTATAATTAAAATATAATAATTAATTATTGTTGACAATAAATTGACAAATAATATATTAATACCCTATATTTTTTCATTGTGTTTATATGTTTTCATTAAAATACTGGTGATGAGATGAATTACAAATAAATGTGAATTTGGGAGCATGTGGCAATATGGCATGCTCGTCAACCGCCGACCTTACCGCCTTGAGAATTGCCACTAAATAGTAAATAGCATATGTTGCGGTTGTGAAAATCCTCAAAATCGAAAAAGCGCCACTATATATGCCAGGATTGGTATATTGAAACTTATTCGTTTTAGTTTAATTTCAAACTTAATAACAGTCATCTAAAACAGACAAGACAAGAAGTCATATATGGAAATAAAAGCGAATCAACCATGACACCTGTGAAAACATCCTTGGTGATTGGTCTATCTTCAAAACAATAGAGAACTTAAATGAAATATGAAAGTCGAAAGATCTATATACGAAAAAGTTATTGGGCTAATGTTAATTAATTTTAGAGTGAATATTTGTTCGTCCTTATAATTTATTTGAAGGACTACGAAATTTTCAATAAAAAAAAATACTCATTTTGATTTTAAATTTTTAACACAAAATACAATACGACAGATATAGATATACAAATTTTAAATTTTTATAAGACACATAGACACATAAAATGACTATATCATGTCATAAAATTACTTCTCTAAAATACTTAAATTGATAAGAAGAGACACAAAATGATTATATCTTTAACAATATTAGGCAAAGTTAGAGAAAGTAAGTTAGAGATTATGACGTTATCATTCTACGGATAATTTGTTAATTTTTTATTAAAATACAGTTGAATATAAATACATACGTGTCGAACGAATGTAAATTTTTTTTTTATTAAAACACAATTGAACATATAAAATAAACATGCGTCAAACAAATGTTAATAAATATTGTGTTTGAAATATATCCTGACACATATAAATATACAATAACTCAAACAAAGTATTTGTGATCATAGTTTGATATATTTGATTAAAATTTTTTTACATTAACATACTATCATTTTCGTAAAGAAAACATCTTTCATATGATCCACTAGCCACCAAATGTAAGTTGCATACTCGCATATAATATAAAACCAACTTTATTCGGCATTTAATTACAGGATTATTGTTGCTTAATATGACAAAAAATTCATAATTACGATTGTTTGTTGTGATATATATTATAATTATCAATGACTAATTTATTTTATAATAATATTATATATTCAAATTTTTTATTAATTAAATTCAATTAAGTTAGTCTTTTATTTTAAATTTAGATCTATAACATTATTCTTTATTTTATTAAGTGAATCAAGACCACAACGTACTACCAAAACATCCGTGGTCTTCATTCTTCAAAAGACGATTGTTAATTTGAATGAAATAAAAGAATGAAGAAATCTGTACATGATGATGATTATCATAAGCTAGGGATAATGTTAATTAATTAATTCCATATATAAATAAATTATGTGAAGTTATCCAAAGAGAAAAAAGAAAAGAAAAGAAGAAGAACAAATTACCTAATGAAGCAAATGCCAAGAGGAGGAAAAAGAAACCAAGCTTAGCCAGAGAACTGTCCATGTTTTGTTTAGTACTTTGTCTGAG
>NC_029788.2:10974642-10986451 GCF_000816755.2 Arachis ipaensis
TATATATTTATTATATAAAAAATTACGCATTTATTTCAATAATAATTAAAAACGTAATCTCATTTATGACATTTAAATATAGCTGCTTTCCTTAAATGTCATATCTCCATGATTTAATTTTAAAATTATTGTGATGTATATCTATACAATAATACTCTACATTCATGTAATAACCCTAATCAAGTCATTCAAATAATATTTCATTCACGTACCTCCCCCTCCTGAGTTATTTCAAATGCACGCGCGTCCCCCTCCTCTGCTATTAACGTAATTACGTAAATTTTCTTTCTCAACGTAAATCTTTTTTGATCTGCATTGCAATTTTTTTCTCTGCTCTCGTTGTTCTTCTTTACTGCTCGTCATTCTTGTTCATTTTTTCCTCTGCTGTTCGTTGTTGTTCTTCGTTTGCTTCTTCGATCTCCATTGCATTTATCTTCTTCCCATTATTTTTCGTCTTCTTCTTCGATCCGCATAGGATTTATCTTCTTCGTGTTCAAATTTCAATAACCTATCAAAACAATGAATGCTAATTCAACTTTAAACCAGTTGAATCAGAGCGATTTGAATTATTCTTCCGAATCGAATCAAGCAGACAAGGTTTAGATTATTCAATTTTGAATTGAATTGAATGGAATAGAATTGCTAAATTCTAGACGCAGGTGTTCTAAATTGAATTGAATGGAATGGAATGCAATCTCTAAATTCTAGACGTAGGTCTTTCAAATTTGATTTTATATATACAATGTTTGGTTCATTTAGTATTGTACATTGGTTTTGTTTAGAGAGTATTTCTCGGTTCATTCTAGACGCAGGTGTTCTGAATTTTAATTTATATAATGGACAATGCTCAGTTCATTTAGTGTTATACAATGGTTTCACATTAATAATATTTTCGATTCATTCTGGAGGCAGCTGTTCCAATTCGAATTTTTATAATGGACAATGCTTGGTTCATTTACTGCTATACAATGATTTCATATTAATAATATTTTCGGTTCATTCTACAGTTTGTGTGTGTTGATGATGAACAATTTGTCCCAAAGGTTGGGATGATTTTCAAGACACTAGAAGAAGTTGGAAAGTTCTACAAAGATTATTCCAAACTTTCCGGTTTTTATACCAAAATAAGGTACATGACTCGGAAGGGAGACGAGATTAAGAATCAACTAATCGTATACAATAGAGAGAGGCTCTTGATGTTTAGGTGTTTCTGAAATTGAATACTGATAACAACATTTTTTTTTCAAATTAGCTTTATGCAATAATGCTATATACACTTTTTTCGGTTCATCTAGTGTATTAATTTTGGTTTATCTGTGTTTTTGGGGCTCTTGATGTTTGATAAATACCTTGAATCCATTCACTATGAACTTAGAACAAAACAGCAGCCCAGACAATTCCAACAGATATATACATTAACATTAGATTTTCCATTAACATTCACATATATACATTAAAGAAGAAGTGTTTGCTTTTTTAAACAAGTTAAACAAATTAGTGTTAATTACAATGAGTCAAAGAAACTACAACCTATTTACTATTTATATCGCCAGATGTGAATTTACAAAGAGGGCTTGAGAGGACAATAGATGGCTTGGGGAGTCTTATGGCTTCAGATGCCTGAATCACTTGGTCTCTTATTTTGTTAATTTTGTTCATTGACCGCTGAGCCTGATATACTTTGCTTCAACTCCCTCTCCGTCCTCCATCAAGGGTTTTGCCCAACATAAGCCCTCATCTGGGATATTATTAATCCCTAAAAAGGATACAAAAAGTAAAATCAGGCACAAGGAGTGATTGAATAAAATGTTATAAATATTCAATCAGCAAGAAAAAATTTTTCTGCATGCAAATAAACTCAAGTGAATACTTAACAATCAAGTGAATGTAAATCATCAACACCAATGAACCAAACTCCATTTATGTTTGAATAAAACGTGATAAATATTCAATCAGCAAGAAACATATTTCTGCATGCAAAAGAACTCAACTGAACACTTAACAATCAAGTGAATCTAAATCACCAACTCCAATGAACCGAACTCCTCTCATGTTTGAATAAAACGTGATAAACATTCAATCAACAAGAAAAATATTTCTACATGCAAAAGAACTCAACTGAACACTTAACAATCAAGTGAATGTAAATTACCAACTCTAATGAACCGAACTCCATTCATGTTTGAATAAAACGTGATAAACATTCAATCAGTAAGAAAAATATTTCTGCATGCAAAAGAACTCAACTGAACACTTAACAATCAAGTGAATCTAAATCACCAACTCTAATTAACCGAACTCCTTTCATGTTTGAATAAAACGTGATAAACATAATTTCATTCGTAAATCACCAACTCTAAAATATTTTTGTATGCAAATGAACTCAAGTGAACACTTAACAATCAAATGAATGTAAATCACCAACTACAATGAACCGAGTTATATATCACAGAAAGCAAATAACAACACATTTCCATTCGTATGCCCTAATTATGGAGGAAAAAAAAGGAATCAGAATAAGTCGATCTACTAAACGTACCAACTCAATCCACTAAACCTTAAATCGAATTAGGAGAAATGCGAGTTTTGCACGAAATTAAATGAACATAATAACAATAGTTTTTCTTATACCATGCGGAGTCTTTATTCTTGTTTTTGTTTATTTTTCCTTCTTCCTTCCGAAAGTTTGATGCGATTCTAGAGTAGCGGCAGTTTTTACAGAGAACAAGAACGGGGTTTGAGAGGTTTTGAGAGAGATTTGAAATTTTTTAGTAGCGGTTTCGACAGTAAAGAATGAACGTTATTTCATATTCAAGCGCGAATGATAACATTTGGGGGAGGAGTACCACGCGTGCATACACGTTTCATTTGAGATTGAATTCTTTTAATTTTGGATCTGTTTAAATGGACTTAAATAAAAAATTGTTTAAATGTGTAGTCTAACTGATATCTATATATATCTTGTATTACTACATATATCATATTAAATAAACAGGCAGAAATACATTTGTCTTTCTTAAATTATCAAAATACGATCAATTTTTTACCATGACTTCTAATATTTGTTGCGGTAATCAGATACGTTATTAGTTCTTATTGCTAGTTAGTTAAGTTCAATGAGACCTTGGCTGATTCATATATATTACACAAATAAAATATTTTAAAAAGTGTTACAAGGATACAATTTCTAAAAGAAGAAGGAAATGAAAAGAAAAATATCAATTATTATTCCTTATCTAGTTGAGTACAAATCTTGAAATTAAAGAAAAATTTGTATAATAAACTAAAAGGTGTGGAGTTGACTAAAAAATTTTTTCTAACGGAAATATTTTTTTTCTATTTTTAATACCACAGGAGTAGATCTCCAGTACTTCAGGATAACAACGAAATAATTCTCACAGAGGTGGATCTCCAGTACTTCAGGATAACAACGAAATAATGCATCGTCTGCTTATCCCAATCATTCTTTCCATCCATTATAACGAATGATATTAAAGGATCCGAGCAAAACTTAGTATGATAACATTGAGTCCCTTTTTCACTATGAAAAATTCCTGTGAATCTTATTCATGCCATTTTCTGATGAGCAGGATCCTCAATAGAGGCAAGCTCAGAGCATACTTTATGGCACTAGATAGAGGAAGAAGGAAATAATACTAGCTAAGCTTTCAGAGAGAGAAAGAAAATTTAGAACATTTTGTGAGATAGAAAAAGTGGATATATTACAATGTTTCTTGAGATCTGATTACAACTAGGGTGAGCACCTCCTTTTATAGAGGTCTCTAGATAGAAGTGATATCTTTCGAAATCTAAACAAACCTATCATACAATGCCAACTGGAGAATAAGGATAAGCCTTATCTTTTTTGGCGCTTTCTAGGCATGTGACTGAGGTCACTTTATTTCAGCACACTCATAATTATACATAGTGGGAACAATAGTGTCTTAATAAAGGGATGGTTTGAAATAGTCTTCTGGAAGGGTCCCATCTCCATCTGAAAAGGATGATGTATTTTCAGAAGCCAAGTTGATCGTTCTAAGATCCATATCCGGGTTATGTAGACAGGCAAACGGGTCTTCAGTGTTCTCTTCATTTGGATCTTGGGCATCTTGCAGATATAGGTCATATGGGTCTGAGCTTGGGCCTTCAGCATCATTGGGTATTCCTGCATCAACTCTGGTTGGGTTTGGTGGTAAGGCATACACTCTTCCACCTAGATCTTCAGAATTCAGATCTTCTTCAGTATTTCTGTTTGGAGTATGTGTAGACGTGTTGGGCTGGTCTCTTGGATCATAAATTAGAGCATAAAAAGAGTATTGTCCAAATTGATTGATTATGCCAGAAGTTATAAATCTGGACTGGAACTCTTGGAGGGTTATTGGGGGAACCTCTGTTTGGAATGGGAGTCCTTCAACTACATCCCCTTCTCCATATAAACCAGGTTGCCAAAGTTGACAAAGGTATTTGGCCAAGGCATTCAGGACTGTCTTTTCATCTGTGGGCCACATGGTAGAGTATCCAACAATATCGACTCTGTTCATTGTATGAGGATTTCTTCCAGTGAAATAACTCCTCTGCAAGGTGACAAAACAATAGAATTTCTGTTTTGCCTTAGAGGGTTTATTCCATAGTTGGTGCCTTTCAATCATGTTGTATAACATTCCTCTCCATGCTTCAAGTGGTGCATACATAGAGAATAACCGGACGAGATGAGAGTGAGCTTGAGTGCGGTTACACAGGATGTGATATACAGGAAAAAGAGGCAATATGATAGCACATGTATACATGGAAGAAAGAGCCCAGATATACCACATTATTTCCTCCGGGATAGGTCCTTGGATTATTGGTACAGTGCAAAAGGGGGTATCCATGTTGAAGTACCTTGGATTTGGATGGATCTGAGTTATGATAAGGAGCTGGTGTAGCCAGTAAAACAAGGTTTGTCTGGCTAGACTATCTATTTGGAACTCTGTCTGGGGTGTTGCTTGGAGTGGAAAAGGGCCAATCTTTCTTTTATATAGGTTCTTGTGAAGTGGGCAGTCAAGGAATGGAATGGTGTATGAGGACTTGTAGGAACTCATGGTGAAGATGTAGTGGATTGCTTTTGGGATTGATTCTATTGGTTTGGGGGGTAGTTCTTTAGTTGGCCTGGATAGAAAATCAGCAAGTGTGTTTTGGTGGCCTTTTATGTGTCTCACTTCAAATTTATAGTGGAAGAACCAATCTTTCTATCGCAAGAGTTGCGAGTCTGGTAGGATCTTTTTCTTGATCTCCAGCATTGATGGGAAAGAGGTATTATCCATTTCCACAGTGAAATGATAAGAACTGAAGTGGAAATTGAATTTTTCTATCCCTCTTTTGACAGCAGAATCTCTTTGTAAGTGGCATGGTAATGTTTTTCGGATTCTTTAAATTTTCCACTGGCATGCGCACAGTAGTGTCTTGTCCCATCAATCTCTTCAAGTAGCACAACTCCCCAGAATTCATCACTAGCATCTGTCTGCAATATTCTTTTTCCTGTGCTGGGAATCTTTAAAGGAGGGGGGTCTTGTGCTATCTTCTTCAGGGTTTTGACAGCTATGGTTTGCTCTGGTCCCCATGGTGGGGCTTCTTTTTCAAGAGTTTTGACAGCTGGCTGGTGTGTTTGGTCACATCTGGGATAAAGTCCCTGATGTAGTTGACGATTCCCAAGAATTGCTGGACTTGTTTGACTGCCATGTTCTCATTAGGGAAATTGGTTAGCCCTTTGGCAATATGTTCTCCCGGTTGGAAGAATCCATCTTCGAAAATCATCCCAAGAAATTCGATTCTTTTTTTTGCAATAGAGCTCTTTTTTGCTAATAGCATGATTCCTTGATTTTTGATGATTTGAGTGAATTGGGCCAGAAGTGTTTTGTGGGCTTCATCATCTTTCGAGAACAGTAATATATCATCGATGTAAATAAGTGTGGAGTGTAATATGGGCTCAAAGATCTTGGTCATGGCCTTCTGGAAAAGGGACGGGGCTACTTTGAGTCCAAATGGCATTACTGTCCATTGATATTGGGTTTCAGGAATACAAAATGTTGTTTTGTATCTATCCTCAGGATGTAGCCCAATTTCCCAAAAACCAGCCTTTAGATCAAACTTGCTGAATATTTTTACTCCATTTAACCTCTGTGTAGTAACTGAGATTTTTGGTAGAGGAAACTTGTCATCTTGTAAGAAGACATTAAGTGGCTTATAATCAATGACAAGCCTCTTCTTTCCTCTATTTTGCTCGGCTCTTTTTTTAACATAGAATGCTTGACATGGCCAGTTAGAATTTGTTGGTTCAATGAGTCCTTGAACAAGAAGGGCTGCACATTCAGCTCTTGCCAACTTTAGATCTTCAGGATTCATTCCTGAATGCGTGGCCTTTGTAGGGTTGATATCTTCATTCTTTTTGAAAGGGAGGCGAACATAAAATTCCAGATTCTCCCACAAAGGTGCAGGGTGATTGAATTGGTCATGACTGTCACAACAGGCACTAATGAGTAGTTGTTGGATCTCCCTATATTCTTCTGGAACTTCTTGGATTTCAAAAATGCTTTGCATCCCCGCAAAAGGTAAAAACTGCCCTTTGTAAGTTAGGCTAGTGGGTTTGATATGCAATCCATAAGTCCGGAAGAATGCATCAAAGCTAAATAGAACATCTTTATCTGGGAGATAGCTTCCCAGTACCCTAAGCCAAGTGGTTTGGCCTACAAATATTTCCAAACCAATGGGTTTTTTGGAAATAAGATTGATGGTGAAGATTTCACTGTTAGCTGCTGTGAACCTTTTAGAAAAAGGTGCCCACATTTCTTTTGGCAAGACATGAGGTCTTAGGACAGTGGCGCAAGATCCAGTATCCATCAGTGCAACAGCCTTTGTTGGTTGGTCATAGACGGATGTCTTGACCTTTAAGTCAAAATGAGGTCGAGGAGTACCGTCAATCTGTTTCATCCCGAAGGAGCCAAGGTATCCAAGTTCTTCTTCTGGGAAATTTGATCCTTTAGGAATTTTTGTAGTAATGGATGCTATGGGTGGTGCAAAGGAGGATATAGAAAAGATTGATCTCTTTGGTGGGAGATCCTCTTCTGAATCAGAATCTTGGAAAACATATTCAGTTTCTCCATCTTTAACTTCCTGTTCTTCAAGTACTGATTCAAGATCTTCTCCGTCTCCAATGGAAGCTGCATCCATTAATGATTGAAGCATTTTTATCTCCTTTTTTGTCTTATGGGGACATGACTTAGCAAAATGTCCTTGTTTTTCACAGATGAAATATCTGTTTGACTTAGTTTGGGGCTTCCTTCGCTTGAAATAATGGTATTTCTGCTTTCTTCTTCCCCTTCTAAATGCCTTTTGATGAAAGGCTTTAGCTGGCGATTGCCAATGGGTCTTTTTCTTTGGCTTGCATTCACACATGCTTGGCTCCTTGCATTTGATCTTTAAATAAGACTTATTACATGCTCCTTTGAGTTTGCTCGAATTTTTGCTGAGATGTTTGAACATTTGTTGTTGTTCACACAGTTTGTCAAGAGCGGCTAGAGCCAGTTGGTATATTTCTCCAATGGTAGTGGTAGCCACTTCTTTGTAGGGATGGAAAAAGGCCAGGCGGCCTGCTAGGGGCCTGCAGCCTGGCCTGTGTTTAGTCTGGCCTGGCCTGGCCTGTTATAAAATAGGCACAGGCTCAGGCTGTTATAAAGGCCTTATTATGTTAATAGGCCAGGCCCAGGCTCACTAATTAGCCTGGCCTGACCTGTCAGGCCTGTCTGCGCCTTTTAATACATAATTATATATAAATAATTTTTTATTATTAACAAAATAATTAAATCTTTTAAATTTACTATATTTAATTATAGATAATTTTGTATATTTTAAATACTTTAAAGTTTAAAAATTCTAATAAATATTAAATATGACATTTTATATATAAATATGTTTATTAAAAAAATTTTAAATAAAATTTTTATTTTTGTAAAAAAAAAAAATTAGCAGGCCTTTTAACAGGGTTCAAGCCAGGTCAAGCTGAATATCAGGCCAGGCTTAATACTTTGAAAAAAGCCTATAGCAGGCTGCAGGCCAGGCTCAAGCCAATCAACTACATGACAGACCAGGCCTGTTAAGAGCAAAGCCTGGCCTGGCCTGGCCTATTTTCACCCCTACTTCTTTGTGAAGAGCCATCATCATCCGGTGTAACTTAGGCTGGAGTTCATCTGGCAAGGATGCGATAAAGACTTGTTTAAGTGGCGGATTATTATTTTCTCCAAGAGGATAATATTTAGCAGCCATTTTCTTGTAGTGTTTCTCCAAGTCTTTTCTGTTGAGTGAACAACACTTCATCTCAAAATATTCTTGAGAATTCCTCTTCTGAATGATTGTAATGTCTCCCAGGAATTCTTGGTGTATTATTCCTAGAAACTGTGAAGAGTTGCCATTGATAAGATGGAGTCTTTCATACTCAGAAAGATTAGTCGCCCATTCTCGGAGATTGCCAGTCATCCGATTTATGAAGTTTACAAGGACTTGTCTGCTAGTGAGGTTTGGGTTGGCCATGGTGGTCTCAATCCAAGCACTAAATTCATTTAACCTTCCTCTGTACTTTGCTGGTGGGATATCATCAAAGGTGAACCATTTGTTAGAAGTTTTAACTTTAAAGGACCTTGTCTGTGTATGGCTAGATGAAGCTGTTGGTTCATATCTTTCAGAGGTTATTTCTTCCTCTTCTTCTTCTTTTACGGGGTTGACCATGGCTATTGCTGAAAGATCTGCTTTGTAGTCTTCTTCAGACCAGTCATCTGTCCCTTCACTGGTTTCAGCAGTCCCATCCTCAGATTCTTCAGTGATTTCTTCACTGTGTGATTGATTGTCCAAAGAGATCATATTAATTGATCGACCTAGAGCAGGCGACCCTTTTTTGATGCCTTTATCTTTTGTAGGAACATTTTCTTCTCTGAAAAAATTTTCAGGTTTCCAAGGAGGATGAGGCTTGGGTTGACAAGGAGGCTGAGACTGGGATGAATAACTCTGCCCTTGGGGAGAGATGAATTTTTGGTGTTTGCTTGTCTGGCTAAATGGTAGGTGGATTTGAAAATGGAATCATAATCTGGAATTTATGGTGGTGAATATGTGGGAGGGAACAAAACAGGCGAATATGAAGGATATGGTTTAGGATACATGGATAATGGGTCTATAGCCAGTGCTTGGGATACAGCTGCTTTGCTTTTGTCCATCTCGATTTGTCGAAGTTGAGCTTTGACTTGGTCTAGCTCTCTATTTTTTTTGTGAAATTCTGGGCTAAAGTATCTACTGTCAATATAGGTCTTGAGTTCTTAATCAAGTTGGAAAGCTTGCGTAGATAGTCGCTTTCTGAGTTCAGCAACCTGTTCTGCCACGGAGCCTATTTGTGCTGAAAGACCTTCAGTTTTTTCTACAAGAGTGTCGAGGGTGTGATCAATTCGGAGTAAGACTTTATTTTGGCTGACTGCATTGTCTGTATGCCAATTAAGTACTTCCTCCTGAGGAGTTGTTGCTTGGTATCCATGTGGAGTAATTCCTTGAGGAATCACATAAGGTCTTCTAGTGATTTTCTTTTCATCAGTCTGGGTTACCAGAGGTGGGAATTCCTTCTCATAAGATTTGAGAGTGGCAATGCATGGGATAGTATTGGCTCACTGATAAGGATAATTAATAGAGCCTTTTCTGGACAATCTTGTTTTCTTGAGCATTGGTCTCTTTTTGGCCATTGGAGCTGCTCTATCATTATCAGGAGGCTCAGGTCTTTTAAAGGAGCAAGGGGTAGGAAATAACTTCTTTTTCCTATTCCTTCGTCTTTTAGCATAATCCTCATCATTAGTGTCACTCCATTGGTTAACAC
This sequence comes from Arachis ipaensis, assembly GCF_000816755.2. Taxonomy (NCBI): domain Eukaryota; kingdom Viridiplantae; phylum Streptophyta; class Magnoliopsida; order Fabales; family Fabaceae; genus Arachis; species Arachis ipaensis. The sequence goes on from NC_029788.2 coordinate 10,984,526, forward strand.
ATTCACAATCAGAATCACACATAGAGGGATCAACATCCAAATGAAGTGGCCATTTATATGAGAAACATAAACAGGTTTTCGGTTCTCATAAAAATGTACAGTGGTCACCATTCCATCACTATTATGCATAATAGTTGGTGGTGCTGTAGTATGAACATCAACTTGTTCTTTCGGAAAAGCTTTCTCATAATCAGTAATCCATTCCAATGGAATGATAGAAGAAAGTTCATTAGTGGTGATCATTCTTGAAATGTTTACGATTGCCGGTCCTCTTGCATTATCTGTGAACATGAATAATGCTTCTCCTGTAGTGTTTGGGAGATTGAGATCAAGAGCATGATCTTGCACTCTATAGAGGATTTGATGGTACAAGGTGGCTTGTTCAGCATTAGAATCTTGAATCACTCCAACTAACTGAATCTGGATCTTTAGCCTTTGACATATCGTTGGGTCTGAGAGTCTCATGGTGAAATTAGGGACAATAGTGAGGATGACACTTCCATTTGAGAGTATAGTTACTAATGCTCCTATCAATGCATGTTAGTATTATTTTCTATTTCTAAAAGGTGTGGAATTGACTAAAAATCATCCACTTTTTTTTTCTCTTTCTTCTTTTTTATTTCTTTTTTCTCCATTTCCATCCTTCCATCCATACATTACATGTTAGGTGGAGTGCTTTGTTTATTAAAAATAGTAGTGCGTGTAACTTATTTTTTTTTCTTTATTATTATGTGATGTCTATCTGCAATAAAAAATATTTACTTTGGTATAATAATTAATTTATACGTACTGATATGATAAATAAAATAAACAAATAAAAAATTAGTACGTAATTAAATCTTAATCTAATAATCTGGAAAAAAATTTAAAAAGACTATGCATCGATCAATCTATCAATTTCCAGTTCATTCCACCTTGCATTCTTTACTTCTTCAAGACTTAAGCTCACAAATCACAAATTCTGCAAGTCCAACATCACCATTATCACCATCCATAATAATAAAATTAATTATATCTTAATCATTTGTAGAAACACAATAACAAAGTAATATTTAAATTCAAACCCTACGTCCAATTAGGACACCCCAAATAAGTGAAATAACCCTCCTCACTTTAAAAAATTCAATTTTTCATATATCAATTTAGATTCAAAACCTAATTACATAGTTTTTTTTTTTGTATTTTTAATTTTATTTTTCCCTCTAACTCAAACCCTAAAGTGAAAAGAAAAATAAGTTTCTCAAATTCATGGTCACATATGGAGCACCAAATTTTTAAAGAATCCCAATTTCTAGAAGGACTTCCACCCGCCTAAGAATCTTTTTACTGTCATATAACAATTGCCGCCGAAGCACACGACGGCCTCCACTTCTAGTAGTTCATGATCGCCGATAGCATGAAACACATGGCAATGTTCCCTATTGATACTGTCCAAACCCACATGCAAGCCATGGGCTCCTGTCCATCGGTTGCTGAAGGAAAAGATGAACAAATTTTCAATTTATTTTTTGAAAAATTGGTTTTGTTTTAGTTTTTGGTTGAGATTATTAGATCATATTAAGATTGATTTTAATTTTTTCTATTATAAAAGGGTATTTTGGTCACAATAATAAAAAAATATTTTTTAATTTTTTAACAAAATTAATTATAAGAATATATATGTTTATTTATAATTACTTATCACTTAAAATAAAAAAATTGATAGCTACATAGTTGGTTAGGTTTTATAAGCTATAAATATAGCTATTATGTATTCAGCAAGGTAGTAATCATATTTTTATTCAATAATACAAACACATGTTTCTAACTTTCTATTCATAATCTCTTTACACAAATCTCTTTCTATTCATAATCTATCGATCTTGAGTTAATTTTTCTTTCTTCTTTCTTTTACCAAATAGCTACTATCATTTCAATTCTAGTTTC
>NC_029788.2:10986606-11004151 GCF_000816755.2 Arachis ipaensis
AAGATCTGGCAAAAACTTGCACTTCACATTATTAATGAAAATAATTTAGGGGATCATCATCTTTTTTTTTTTTGAGAAAACTCCTCCAAGATTCGAAAATGAAGCAGCTCAACTTTCTAGGATAGAATCCTAGACTTTCAAAGAGTGGATGATCAAAGATCATTTCCTTATGACATGCATGGCTCCTCTCTTTGATGGATGAAACCTTCGAGAATCATGTATTAGATTGTCAATTTACTCATCAAGTATGCGAACAAGACACTAAGTATTTTTTCAAGATTTCAAAGATAAACATTCAACAACTCAAGACAGAGAAGAAGCAAGAAATTTTTGTCACAGGTTACCTCAAAAAAATTCGATCTATTGTTGACTCTCTTTTAGCAATTGAACATGTTCGTTCTTTAGATGATCATATCTTTGTTATTACTGAAGGCCTTTCTAAAGAATATGCTATTTATATTTCTACTGTTATGACAAAATATGATACACTTTTCTTGATTGAAGCAGAAGGACTTCTATTAACTCATGAAGATATGAACGAACGGTTTAAAAAAATAGAATTAACTTCCATTCAAATTAATTTTACCAGAAGGCCATCACAGAATGCAAGAGCATCATGCAATTCAAGTTTTGGTGGCAAGAGAGAAAGAGATGGTAGAAGCTTTCGTAGAGGAAGATTTTCAACTCAAGATTCAAGATCACAATGCTAAGTTTATGGTAAGTATGACCATATTGTTTTAAATTATTTTCACCAACGTAATGAGAGTTTTCAATTACCAACTCCTTCTACAAGATCTTTAACATCTTTTGGACCAGCACCACCACTATCCACTTATTATCACAATCTTTAGACATATTTAACTACACCTTAAAATTATCTGATGCTTCATGGCTGCCAGACACTGGGACAAGTGATCACATCACTAGCAATTTAGATAACCTTCTTGATTCAAGTGACTATAATGGTCATAACCAGCTTCTTCTTGATAATGATGACACATTTAGTACTATCACTAAGATTAGACATTCTTTTTTTTATTAATCTTGACACACACAAAGGTTTTCTTCTCAATAAATTGCTACTTGTTCTTGACATTGCAAATAATTTGATGAGTGTATATAAATTTGCATGTGATAATAATTGTTACTTTAAATTTTACTCTAATGTTTGCTATATAAAATCGCAGGACACTAAAAAAATATTCTTTCAAGAAACACCTAAAAATGGGATATATAAGTTTAATAACACATCTATAGCTACTTTTGATTCTATGAATAATTCAAATTGTAAATCTCAATATGCTCTTTCTTTGAATATGCCAATTGTTTGGCACAAGAGACTTGGACATTGTGCTTTAAAGAATGTATATATAATGTACTAGATAATGTAATATTGAATCTTCATCAAAATTAATGAATAATAGTGTATGCCAATTTTATTATCAAGCTAAAATGTATTTATTGCTTTTTACATTGAATGAATTTAATTTTACTGCTCCATTTGAGACATATGGGACCAGCCCTATACAATCTTTTCATAGTTTTCGTTATTACATCTCCTTTACTAATGCCTATACACATTACGCTTATATCTATTTGTTGCATTCAAAATCTCAAGCTTTGCAGGCCTTTATGCAATATAAACTTGAAATGGAAAATTACACAAACTGTAAAATCAAGTCATTCCGGTCAGATCATGAAAGGGAATATCCTCATCTACCTTCACTTAATTCCTTGCTAATTATGGTATTTCACACCAATATATTTGTCCTTATACTCACCAACAAAATAAAAATGCAGAATGCAAGCATAGACACGTCACAGAAATCGGATTTGCTATGCTTGCCACTGCGGTGCTACTTTACTCCCATTAAAGTATTGGTTGGGGTGACACTTTTCTATCTACAATTTCCATAATCAATCAATTACCTTCTGTAAATACTCATAATTTGTTTCCCTTTCAACTATTACATAAGCATGCTCCAGATTACTTCTTTTTAAAAGTATTTGGGTGTGCATACTTTCGTAGCCTAAAATCCTATAATTCTAACAAGTTTGAATGTAAGTCTCAACTTGCAGTTTTTTTTTTGGATATGCTCCTCATCATAAGGGCTACAAGTGTCTCACAAAAAATGACAAACTCTATATTACCAGGCATGTCGTATTTGATGAAGAATAATTTTCATATTCAAACATGTTTCCATCTTCAAATTCTACACCTGCCTTCCATTCGTTTCCTTATACCACTTTACAAATTCCTCTGATAACTTTTTCTTCATTACAAAATCAGATTTCCAAACTAACACATACTACTGACCATAATATATGTATACCTTCTACTTCAAATATTTCCAATGAGAACACCAATTCAACTCCTACCCATCATGCTCTTGAACATTCACATACAACTTCTCAAAATCCTACATTTATAAATTCACTATCTCCATTAGAGACACTTCATTCACTAAATATGCATACAAAACTACATCCAGGTAACAGTTCTATTGGAAGAGTAGTCATATAGCTTGATAATAGGGACATCAAAATGGGCTAAACTCATCGAACCAGTTCATTTATTTGTTTAAATGGGCGGAGTTTTCCCCTAAAATCAAATCCATTTAAACTTTGGGATAAACAAGTTAAGCCCGATTAACCCAAAAAACTGATGGGTTAAACAGGCGGCCCATTTATTTTTTTAATATTTTTTATAGTATCACTTTTTGCCATCATTTCTTTGGATCCGACCCAAAAATTCGACATATCAGCTAAAAAAATACTGTTTGTTTAATATTTTTTTACTTAAAACTGAAACTTTTTGCCAAAATATTTTTCAAAAAATAAAATAAAAAGATAAACAGGCCAACCCGTTTAACTCATTAGGTTGGTCATAAACGGCCTAGATTAAAAATTTATGACTCGTAAATAAAGTAGACTAAACAGACCTAAATAGGTCAAACAGACCCGTTTGACAATCCTACTGATAACTCTCCCTCCACTAAAATACCACATAATCAACATCCAATGCAGACTCGATCCAAGTCTGAAATTACTTAACCAAAGGCTGTGGTTGTTACTTCCATCACAAGTGAACATATGAGCGAGAAGACTTAGTCAATAATATACCATTATCAATTTCCAAAGCTTTAAGCTCCAAGCATTGGCATGCTATCATGCTCGAGGATAGGGGTGGCAATAGATAGGGTAGGGTTTGGATCCAACCCTGACTCTATTCGTGGGTTGATATTTTTATATAAACTCAACTCTACCCTACCTGCGGGTTGAGAATATCCCAACTCTAATCCTACCCGTTCTTAACCCGCGGTACCCGATCCTATCCGCGGGTTACCAAAAAGGTGCAACATTATTATATAACTGGATGATAATTTAAAATAGAAGTGATTATTACATAAAAAAATGTATTAAATTATCAATTAATGATCTTCTCTTAGTGGCTAAAGATCTTTTGCATTTAGTGAAAAGTCCTTGATTCAACATCTACTTGAAATATATTTTTATATAAGTATATAACAAATACATATATAGGATGCGAGTTGGTCGGGTAAGGTTGAGGCTCAACCTGCACCCTACTCAACCCGCACGAGAACTCTACCCACACCTTACCCTACCCACTGCGGATCGGATTGGTAACCCTACTCGATCAGGTTGAGTCGGATTGGGTACTTGCGGGTAGGGTGCATGTTGCCACCCCTACTCGAGGAACTCAAAGTTTTGAAGAAAGCCAACACATGGTCCTTTATCACTTCGGAACCACAAGCCAAAGTCATTGGATGTCATTGGATTTTTTGCAATTAAAAGACATACAAATGGCACCATTATAAAATGCAAGGCTCGATTGGTTGCTAAAGAAAATCACCACATCGAGGGTGTGGATTTCGACCAAATATTTGCGCCAGTAATCAAACCAACCACTATTCATGAAGTATTAACTATTGCACTTTTATTCAAATGGCAAATTCGTCAATTTAACTTCAATAATGCATTCTTAAATGGGAATATCAATAAATTGGTTCTTATGTCTCAACCACCAAATTTTCATCAAGAAGATATTATTCAGTTATGCAAATTAAACAAATTACTCTATGGGCTTAAACATGCTCGTAGAGTATAGTTTACTAAACTCTTCTCAATATTAGCCATTTTTGGGTTTCATAGAGCTCATTTTAATCCTTCATTCTTTATCAAGCAACATGGTAAGCTTCTTCTTTACATCTTAGTATATGTTGATGATATTCTCATCACTGACAACAATAATAGTGAAACTCAATCTATGATACATCAATTAAATAATATATTCTCACTTAAAGACTTAGGAGAATTTTTATATTTCTTGGGTAGGGGTGCACAGACCCGGCCCGGCCCGAAGGCCCGGCCCGGTCCCGAACACTTTAGGGGCTAATTTGGTGTGATTTCATCGGGTTTAGGATCGGGTAAGGGTCTCAAAAATAGACCCGGTCATTATTTCGGGTCGGGTCTGGGCCATAGCTCGGGTCACCCGAAGTCGGCCCGGTGGCCCGGTCATCATACACAATTAATATTTTGTGTTATTAGTGATGGATCATGATTATTCTTATGTGGAATTTAAGTATTGTAAACCTTAATATTTTGTGTTATTAGTCATTATAAGACTATAAGTTAAGGTTTTATATTTAGAATGCATAAAATTTTAGACTAATGCATAATATTGTGTTATTTGTATTGATTTAAATATTTGGTATTATTAGACAATATTAGTATTGATTGTGGTTTTGATTTAGTATTAATTGTGGTTATGCTTTAATTTTAAAGAAGGGTTGGTTCTTGTTATATTTTTCTAAGTGAATTTTACCATGTTAAATAATGGTTGGAGTCTTGAAAATTTAGATATTTTTACATGCTAGCTTACAAGAAGGTATCAACGTAATGTAATGTTAACGGCCCGGTTTTCACCCGGTTTTTACCCGGTATAATTGTGGCCCGAAAGTGTATTGGTTTCATCGGGTCTAGGGTCGGGTTCGGGTCTAATAAATAGACCCGGTGTATATTTCAGGTCGGGTCTGGGTCACATCAAACCCGGCCCATGTGCACCCCTATTCTTGGGTATAGAAGTAACAAATGTGTCTACTACTTCTCATCATCTTTTTCAATCTAAATATATTAGAGATATTCTGATTAAAGCTATTATGAATGGGGCTGCTAGAGCTGATGTTTTTGAATTTCCATCTCTATATCTTTCTATTGTTGGATTGTTACAATATGCAACACTTACTCAACTAGAACTCTTATTTTCTATCAACAAGGTTAACTAATATATGCACAAGTCATTGAACATTCATTGAAAATGTGTTAAATGAATTCTTCGTTACTTGGCTGGCACGGTTAATCAGGGATTATTGTTTCATGCTTCCACTAATTTGCGTATTTTTGGCTTTGTGAATTTTGATTAGGGATCCGATCGAGTTGATGATCGAAGGTCTACCTGCACCTATAGAATCCATCTTGGCTCCAATCTTGTGTCGTGGTCTAGTCGAAAACAAAGCTCATTCAGTCGCTTTAGCACAGAGGCTGAATACAGATAACGCAACTCCTATTTTTTTGTGACAACATTAGTGTTGTCTTGCTAGGAGCAAATCCGATTCTTCTTCATAGTCAAAGAAAAACATTTTGAATTTGACTTACATTTAAATGAAAATGAGTAAACCAATCCAAACTTCATGTCATGCACATACATTTTTCATTTCAAGTGGCATACATATTTACAAAACCTTTCTCTACTTCTACATTTAAAGATTTCAGAGACAAACTCAAAGTTAAACTAAGATTAACCTAGAATTTAAGAGAAGATAATAGAGTAATAATACCCTGTACAAGTGACAATTAATGAGGCTTCACGTATAATCAAGAATTGGCAGCTACATAATTGGTTAGGTTCTATTATATCAATAAGCTATAAATATAGCTATCATGTATTCACCAAGGTACTGATTATATTTTCATTCAATACTACAAACACATATTTCTATTCATAATCTGTTCACACAAATCTCATCGGCTGTAAATGTCCTCTCCTTTGTTTGTAGAAGATATAAAAATTTTTTCATCTTACTCTCACTTCATATTTCTGATTATACGAGTTTGGTTTTTTGAGTTGTTAAAATCTATGTATTTCATCTCCTGTCTTTGTTTAATAATTTCCTTTATAACTATGTCGAATAAAAATTCATAATAAAAAAATGAATATTAGAAGTATTATTGCCTCCACTACTTCACCTTTCTCTTCTTTATATTTTTGTTGTTATTATTGTTGTTTTTTATAGGTGGTGGTAAAAATCGATGGATGATGATAACAGTGGAGGTGTTGAGGTAATTTTAATTTGAAAATAAAATTAACATTTGAATTAAAATTACACAGTCATTTTTGTATATCATCACTATACATAATATAAAATTTGTGTATCATCTTTAGGTCTTTGTTTAGTTGTTGTTTATGGTTATCAGAGACATAAAAACGATAATATATGTCTATTATTTATTTGTAAGAAACAAATGTTAAAAGAATATATTAACACACAACAAAAAACAAAGTACATATATTTAGTGGCTTATGAAAAAGTTGAAGATACAAATATTATATATGAGACCATTTTTAAAATTTTACTTTCTAACCTTAGCTTATTGTATTGATCACCAACAATTTTTTATTAGAGATAAAATTAAGTTTTGATAAAAAATATCCTCGTTTCTTGTTCTTAATATCTTAATAGGTGTAAACTCAGGTGCAGTTGACTTTACTTAAAGTTGATAGTTGAAAGCCGTTAAATAAAAATTAATCAAATCAATCAAACCATTTAACGACACTCACCTATCAACTTCAATTCACTGAACTTGAGTTTCCACCTTCTTAATAATCATATATTTACGTGTGCATATTTTCATTAGAGTTCATTATTCCGTAACAAACTAACGATAAAAAACACCCTTTCGGACAGTATAGCACACACACATGGCTTCATCCTCCACTTCCAGCCCCCTTCTATGTGGATGCACATGCACTCACTTTGTATAAAAAAAAATCTGACGTCACGTCGTCTTAACTCTACACTGTGCTGTGGAGATTCGCCTGACCCCACCACCACAAAAGGGCGTAGCCGTAACTGCCGTTCCAAAACGCGATTCTCTCTATTTCTTTCTCTCCTACCCCCACTCCCATCCACACTCACGTGACCCCGTTCCATTCTGCCAGCCTGTTAACGCCTAGATAGTAGATACCATTATTCTCTTATATCTCTGCGTTCATTCATTGATTCCCCCTCGCAAACCAACGGTCCAGATTCACTCACCCCTCCGCCCCCACTCAAATTTCACCATCACTCCCCCAACGCCAACTTGTCGTTCTTTCTCCCTTCTCTAAGCTCTCTGCTCTCTCATTCTTTTATTATCATCAAATCGTTAAATTAACACACAACACAAAACAGCTCAATAATAAGTTGAACTTCAAGGTAGAAGCTACGCTGAAGTGAAACGTGAGTTTCTTCCCGGCGTGGCTCTTCTTCGCTCTCGGGAGATACCTTACGTCTCTCACTTCACTTCAATCGCAACCGCATTGCATTGTCTTCTATCAGGTTCGTTCTTCTGAGATTCACTTTAAATTCTATAGATCTAACCTTCGAGTATTGCTCCATCGTTGCAAATTTCTGTTTCACTGCATTTTGGTTAAGTGCTAGGTTTCTTGGGAGTTTAAGTTTGGATTTGTAATTTAGGTGTCAATTTGTTCTCGTTGTGGATCTGTTTCTGGATTTGAGCTTAGCTTTCTATTATTTCAACTTTGGGGGATTTCTTTATCTGAAGCTGTCCGTACTACAAGATAATGATGACGGTTAAAGAAATGGAAAAGAAAAGAAAAACAGAAAAGTTTTTGCTTAAAATTTTTATTTTAAATTTAATTTTGATTCCCGGGTTTTAAATGCTGGTGATGTTTCGGGCCTGTTGTTTGAATGTGAAATCTTTGCTTTCTTTCTTTTTCAATTTTGTTTGATGTTGATGCTGCTGAGGAGTTTCGCAATTTTGGTTGGACGAAAACGACTAAGGTCCTTTTGTGCAATTGTGATGCCTATTGGGGGAGGGGGGTGTTGTGGGAATGGAATGTTTGGTTTTTGTATCTATTTCGCAAAAATGTGATGCGCCTAATCATTTCAGTTTGCTTGCAACTAAGATTGGTGAAAACACTAGTTAAGCTCTGGAATGCTTAATTGTTTTGCAGTATAACACACGAAAATCATTGATTTTTAATTTTTTTTTGTTGCTTTTCCACCCTGTTTTTGATATGCAAAATTTGGAACTTGTAATTTATGACCTGGCAACTGTTTTTTCAAACTTAATTTGCAAATTCTCTTCCTAACCTTTTCTTTATATATAGTTAAGGTCAGAAACAACCTGTCAAATAATAAGGTCAAAATCAATACCTAACAATCAAGGTAACATAAACTAATATGTGTCACTGGTTTTTAACCCATCTGTGTGCTTCCTATTACTTATGCGTTTGTAATTTTTAAGGGTTTTTTTTTTTTCCAAAAAATTAACCTTATTTCCAGCTGACACCTTTTCCTCCTTGTGTCCAGCTTCAATCCCAAGATGGTTGCACAGAACTTTGTTGTTGATTTGAATAAGCCCCTTGTTTTCCAGGTACAGGCACAATGCCTATCCCTCGCATCTTTCTTATATGTTCTGCCTTGTCAGACTTCAATTGTTGTATAGGTTTGATTTCTGTTTTTGTATGAACTTAGGATGATATAACATTAAAATAGTTTACAAACTTTTCAACTAATCCTTTCTGAATTTTGATACTCTGCAGGTTGGACATCTTGGAGAAGCTTATCAAGAGTGGGTTCACCAGCCAATTGTTAGCAAGGAAGGCCCTCGGTTCTTTGAAAATGATGTTCTTGAGGTATATTCTTTAACTATAACTACAGCAATTGAGTCTTGCCTCAGTAGGCGACGTTAGCTAAATGGACCAATTTTTATCATTGGGCATTGGCTCTATGAAGACCAAGTTCTAGTGAGTTCATTTCGATGAGGTCTTTTTCAACCGTTTCCCCTAATTTTTTATTTTGTTGAGCAACTAGTCTAGTTTGCTTAGTTTACTACCTTCTATCATCTTGTCCTCATTAGTTGGTACTCTAAGTTGCTGCATGACATATTAACCCCGGATCATATACTTTCTTGTATTTCTGGTTTTCTAGTTGTCCCCCTCGGCACTCCTGTCTCAGTTAAACTTATTGTTTTGCTCTTGTTGATGCTTCATTATCACTGCCCAACATTTATTGTGATCTATGAAGCACATACACTTCTCTGATTTGCCGTGTCTGCGTGTCGGACACATTTTAGACACGACACTCATTGACACTCGTCGGACACACGTCTTCTGTGTCCAATCGTGTTTTAATAAAAAATAAAAAATTCTTTTCTGGACACGCTCGGACACTCCTAAATACCATCACGTGTTAGCGTGTCCAATTTTATTCTTAACATGTATTATTGAAATGAGTTTAGAAATAGTATATACTATTAATTATTAAAATAAAATGTATTTTAAATATTTTATATAATTAAAAAATATTAAAAATTAATTTATCTAAAAAATATTTCAGTGATAGGAAACGGTTAGCTTAATTAGCCGACCGGTATGCGCACACCAATATAAATGTTTGGTGCATATTGGGACACTTCTTGTCCTTTCATCCTTTCATCTATACATTCATCCCTATTACTTTTACTACCTCTTAACAACATTGTCTTTCATGGGATTCGTGCTCTCTCTTCACTTAATTAATTAATTGCATATATACATACATAGTATAGTCATTATGTTCATTTCTTTTGGATTATATATATACTATGAAGCACGGATACTTCATTGAGTTGCCATGTCTACGTGTCGAACACATTTCGGACACGACACTTATTGACACTCGTTTGATACGCGTGTCTGTCGTGTTCAACCGTATCTTAATAAAAAATAAAAAAAAAATTTTCGGACACACTTGGACACACCTAAATACCATCATGTGTCCGTGTGTCCAGCCTTATTCTTAACATATATTGTTGACATGAGTTTAGAAATAATATATATTATTATTTATTAAAACAAAAAATATTTTAAATACTTTTATATAGTTAAAAAAAGACATTAAAAATAGTCAAAAAATTATTTTATATTTTAACAGCAATAAAATATCAAAAATTCATTGTAATTTATCTAAAAAATACTTTATATTCTATATATATGTCGTGTCCCCGTGTCTTATAAGATTTTAAAATTTGTGTGTCCGCATGTCCCGTGTCGTGTCTCGTGTCCGTGCATAGATTGTGATAGAGCATAGCTGGTTTTAGAGTAGAATTTTCCTCTCGGCTTGATTGGCAGGTTGCAACAGAATTTAAGACAATCCTACTTGCATGAACTGCATTATAAATTAAATGTAGATTTAATTTTATTTTCCGATTATACATGTAGAAAAATTCACCTGATTGTTGACTTGTTACTACTTGGAACAGTTCTTGACACGCACAGTCTGGTGGGCTGTACCAGTTATTTGGCTGCCAGTTGTATGTTGGTTTATTCATAACTCTGTACAATTGGGCCTCAGTTGTCCTCGTGTAGCTTTGTTCGTGGTTATTGGCATTCTTATTTGGACATTGCTTGAATACTCATTGCACCGATTTCTTTTTCACATTGAAACAAAAACCTATTGGTTAGTTCTTTCTTTCTGTGTTAATGTTTGCTTGTAGTGTTCTTTATTGATATCTATTTATTGGCATGACCAACACTGACTGTTTATTTCCACTTTTTGAATGTCGATCTAGGTGGAACACACTGCATTATCTTCTCCATGGCTGCCACCATAAGCATCCCATGGATGGCTTGAGGCTTGTTTTTCCCCCAGCTGCAACAGCAATATTATTGTTTCCGGTATCTCCTTCCTGCCATATTATGTACTACTTTTTCACATCATTTATGGAGAAGAAAAATTTGGCAATCATGTTATGTTTCTTGAGTTAGCTACAAGTTCCTCCTGTCAAAAAGATTTCTGGCCATTTTCAAAATAAAGCTAAATCTTTGTATATCCATGATTTAAGGTTCCATGAAGTGATGTTAGTATTTTTTGTTTTGCCGTGTTCATCAGTTCTGGAACTTGGTTAAGCTCTTATCCACCCCTGTAGTTGCTCCTGCTTTATTTGGAGGTGGTTTATTGGGTTATGTGATGTATGATTGCACCCATTATTACGTGCATCATGGTCAGCCAAAAACTGAAGTACCCCGAAATCTCAAGGTAAAACACTGCCCTTGTCCTTTGACTGTGGATGAACAATTAATTTAGCATTCATTGCTTCATTATGCTGCTATGCAAATCATATCATCCTAGGATAAATCACTGAAAAAGAAAATAGTTGTTTAGATTATTGCATATACGAGCTGACCAAAATTGGTCTTTTTTGAATTATGAGTATTTATTATTTTTTTTTTAAATATTGAATTATTGATACTTATATGACTCTCTGCTGTGGGCCACTACGCGGTTCTTGTCAAGTGATTTGGATCTTCCTATTCTCAGTTACCTACAATGCTGTGTCAATCTATGTCTGTTGGGGCCTACAAATCCTGCATAGGTGTTGTTTGTGTCATTGTTTTCCTAAACTTCACATTGACATTTCTCAAAAGACATTAAATGGATTTAAGTCCACATTTATAGGGAAGATTTAATTGCATGTCTTTCAATGTAGTATTTTTCATTTTTCTGCTATACTTTTCAGCTTGTAGCCATAAAATCCAAATCATGGTATTTTCCTTCGTTATTCTGCAGAGGTACCACTTGAATCATCACTTTCGGATCCAGAACAAAGGCTTTGGGATTACTTCGTCACTATGGGATAGTGTTTTTGGGACACTTCCTCCAACGAAAGAGGGTGCCAAAAGTATGTAAATTACCAAGGGTGGAGCATATATTCATTGGTTAAGATAATAGCAAATTCAGATGATCTGCTTTTATTATTATTTTTTTGGGTCTAATTTATTTTGCACCCCCAGTGGATATTCCTGGGGGCTGGCGTGCCATCATTTTGTCAATTTTGTGGTGCAAGTGCAAAGTTCTACAATTAAACATTCTGCTAAAAATTGATTATTGTATTAGATTTATGGTAGAAAACTCGCCTGATTGTGCATATTCCTTTCAGTTCTCATCTTTACTCCAGTTTCAATTTGTTCCATTCCATGTTCATGATTCTCAACTCCAGAGAAATATTATTACTAATAAAGATAAGGATTCAGGTTATGTAAAAATTGCTTTGTGCCAAAAAAATTAAACCAATTTAAAAGCTTTATGTGGCCGATTTTTCTTTTTCCATAAATTAAACCAATCTTTTATAATAACTAGGGTAAAGTACTAAATTGGCCCCCTATGTTTAGGCGTAATTCTGTTTTGGTCTTTAAGGTTTAAAGTGTTTTATTTGAATCCAAAAAAGTTTCATTTAGTATCAATTTAGTCCCACAGTGAGGTCAAAATTAAATAATTAACAAAATGTCCTACATAATAACAGTTCAAGAACAAAATCGATAATCTGGAGAATAAGTACAAGCTCCAGAGGTACAAAATCAACCATTGATGCATCAATACATTTATTTATCATTTTTTTTAGTTTTATAGAAAATATTTTATTTATATTATAAAAAAATAATAAATAGATGTATTGATGTATCAATTGTTGATTTTTGCCTCTGGAGGTTGTACTTGTTCTCCAGATTATCGATTTTGTTTTTCTTGTACTATTGTTATGTAGGACATTTTGTTAATTATTTAATTTTGACCTCACTGTGGGACTAAATTGATGCTAAATGAAATTTTTTTGAATTCAAATAGAACACTTTAAACCTTAAAGATCAAAACAGAATTACGCCCAAACCTAGGGGACCAATTTAATACTTTACCCTAATAACTAATTATGAGTATCCAATGAAAGGGGAATGTTTATATGCAGGCTGCAGTACACTTTTTTTTAAGCATACAGTTCGAATATAAAATCAAATCTCTAATTCTAACGAGGTCTGATAACTCTTACTCCCCCTGTCAGTAATTATATGGTTAATGAGCATGGCTGCATTGTATAGATAATTCAGAATATCTAACATAAAATGTCTTGGGTCTGACTTAATGGGTTAGCAGTACTGTTAAAATAGATATAAAAGATCCATAACATTAAGGGAGCTACTCAGATAAAAATGTCTAAAATGTCTTTTTTTAAAGATATTTTTTAGTAATTAAAATTTAACACATATAATCTAATTAAATCATATTTTTTTTATCAAAATTAGACCAAACAAATTAATTTAATCAAAAAAATAGTGAATCAAAATTTAAATCGGTCTAAATTAATATTATTTTTATAAAAAATAATTACAATATCCTTATTATAGAAAATGACTAAAATACTCTTATTATATATTTATATATATTAATTTTAAAAATCCTAAATTCTAACTCTTTACTTCTCTAATTAATTAAACCGTATTATTTTTGTTAAAATTAGGTCAGACAAATTAATTTAATTAAAAATATAGTAAATCAAATCTTGAATTGATCTAAATTAATATTATTTTTTATAATTACAATATTTGATTTACTATTTTTTCGGTTAAATTAATTTGTTTGGCCTAATTTTAATAAAAATAACATGATTTAATTGGATTGTATATGTTAAATTTTAATTACTAAAAAACATTTTTAAAATAAGACGTTTTAGACGTCTTTATCTGAGTGGCTCCCATAATATTAAATATATCACATAACAGATTATTTCAACTTATGAGTACTCTAACACGAACTGAAGTTCATTCTTCTTGTAATTAAATTTCAGGGGCATCATTGTGATTCGGGTATGTTGACTGTCTTGAACATATAGTTGCTCTTTTGAAAGTCTATATTTTTTGGAATATGTTTCTTGTTTTTATGTTTGTTGGCTTTGTTATTCCAAAAGGATTATTATATTTAGCAATTTTTGGAGTATTGTGTTAATTTTTTTTTTTTAAGAATATTTACTGCTTCGTGTTGTCATTCCCATGTAGATTTGTGTATGTTCTATTGTTTCACTTTTTTTTTGTGAGAAAAGACAACAAATTTTAATGTGCAATCCAGCAATACATCTTGCTGAGCTTTTTTAAAACTTCTGAGTTTGAAACATATTATATCTTATTGATTAAAAATGAAAAAGCATGTTATATAATTATTCTTTGTTTTCGATCTACTGTATCATTGGTCAATATTTGTGATTGCCCTATGCATCAAAATTTCTAGCTACATCATTGACATATTGATTTTTAAGCCTTCAGATCTGTTTTAAGCATAGAAAAATTAAAATATAAAACATGCATGAAATAGTAAATTGTTTTCATCTCTATTGCATGTGATTTCCAGCTCCTGAAACACGTTGGCTGTGTTGTGTAACTTTTTTTGAAATTAATAAGTGGTTCTAGTTCAGCGTCTTTTATGCTGGAATTTCTCTTTTGTGTGAAGTAATTTTCGTTAGTGGTGATTTCGGAGCCTGTTTAGTTTCTATTGTTATTAAAAATGTTATGTAGATAAAAGAAATCATTTATCATATATTTATACATAAACATGTGTTGTTTTTTAACATGTATCTGTTTTCAATATTTCTACATGTAAACGGTCTCTCTGTAGACATGATACATGACAGAGCACAATGGCGTCGTTTGATTCATGTAGCCGACCCCACTTAGTGGGACAAGGCTTTGTTGTTGTTGTTGTTGTTGTTGAAAGTAAGATCTTTATTATTTTAGACCATGACAATATTCTTTAATGCACCATGGTCTAATCAATATTATTCTCTTGTGGAATATGTTCAATTTTATTTTAAATGAAGTTAAATATTTGAAAGTTTTGGTATGTTTGGATGGAAATAAAATAAAAAGTGAGGTAAAAATTTTACAAATGAACAGCAAATTGTGTAATTGCTTGAGAACACAGACAGAGACCATGAATGTTTTGCAAGGAAAGCAACACTATATACTGCCGAGTTTCTTTGTATTTAGAACAGTTGTAATCTTGTTAGATACAGAATCACAATGAACAATATGATTAAGCACTTAATTACTGTGTTACAACATTAACATTAAAAATGAACAAACAAAACAAAAAACAGAATACTAATTAACATACAAATACAAACCCTCCTTTTATTCCTCTAAATTATCAAATAAACACTTCTAACAAGTTTTTCAGATTCCACCCCCTAATAATATAACTCTTATCCCCATTTATTGCATTTTCTGTCTTTTAGCCTTGAAACTGGAAGTGGTGGAATGCTCTGTTCATGCCTAAACACATTCTCCGGATCAAATTTAGTCTTAATCTTAACCAACCTATTGAAATTGTCCTTGAAATACATGTTACCCCATGCAGTTGCTTGTATATAGCTTGTGCTATTCTTCTTGTTCATACCCAAATCAAGATCTCTATAGTTCACATATGCTTCCCTTGGGAACTTAGACACATAAGGTGTCATGTAATTGTAAAGCTTCCTAATCCATTCTATATGCTTTGTTGCATTCTTGTCTCCATCTTGCCATAAGGTTAAGTACTGGATCTTGTAGAGTGTTCCATTTCTGTGAGGGAACGGCGAATCGGAGTCCGAGAAGCTGTTCATCATTCCACCATATGGGTTCCAAATCATCAAGGGACTATCCTCTTCAAGCAGCCTTTGCCACAGCCCTTCTAGGCCGGTTTCCGGTATCGGATCTCTAACGAAATCTGACTTGGCTTTGAAGTAATTCTTGAATGTTGATTTCCCTTGAAGCAGAACTTCTGGAGGTGTATCTTTAGGGAAGCCAGCAATATACAGCACTGATTTGATCCAACTAGTTTCCAAGCAATCGTTTTTGGTCAAACCCAATTCAGGGAACTTTTGCTGCATTACTTGGAGGAGTGTATCAGCATCACCTGCATTACACAAATTCAAATACGTGTATTAAATTAAACTAGTAGCTATAGTATTCGAAGCAGATATGCACAACAACAAAGTCTTATCCCACTAGGCCGATGCAGATATGCATATGTGAGTAAAAATGAAGTGTTTGTATAGAGAATCACCAAGGAATAGAGCATTGTAAGAAGTTGAGATGGTTCTTTCAGTTTTGTTAGCAGTAGAAGCTGGTTGAATGATGACTCTCATGAAGAGTTCCTCATCTATGTTTGGTGCTACTTCTTGCCACCTTTGAACAATCTTAGTTGCATCTTGCTCCAGTGTCTTGGAAACCGTGAAAACTGTCACGGTTTCTGGCACTGGAACAAGATTCAACTTCCACGAAAGAACGATTCCAAAGCTTCCACCTCCGCCTCCTCGGATGGCCCAAAACACATCTTCCCCCATGGCTTCTCTGTCAAGTAATCTACCATTGGCATCAACAATTTTCGCGTCGAGGACATTGTCGGCTCCAAGCCCATATTTTCTCATCATGGATCCATATGCACCTCCCACAATGTGTCCTCCAATCCCTAAGCTTGTGCAAAGCCCGGCCGGGAATCCATGAACCGGGCTTTTCTCTGATATTCTGTAGTAGGCTTCGCCGACCGTGGCGCCGGCTTGGACCCAAGCGCTGCTATCTTGTATGTCTACTTCCACGGCGCGAAGCTTGGCCAAATCAATTATTATGAAAGGAGTTTCAATCTCAGAAACATATGACAATCCTTCATAGTCATGGCCTCCACTTCGCACTCTCATGTGAATTCCAAGCTTCTTTGAGCAAATCACAGCCACTTGGACATGAGATTCATTCAACGGTGTGAAGATAAACTCCGGCTTCGGCGCAGAAGGCACCAGAAGCCTTAAATTCTGTGCTGAGGAATCAAGAACGTTGGTGAATGAATCATTCTTTGGTGTCACAATTGATGAGGAAAACGGTGGTGCTTTATCTGAATAAAAGCTTAGGCATTGGATGAAGTTTTCTTCAATGGAAGCTGAATTTGAGAATGAAAAAATTGATGATAACAAAAGGACTAATAGTGTTGGCAAGTGTGAACGTAGTAACACCATGGTTCTGTGTTTCTAAGGTATTGGTTTCTGTATTTTTGTGTAGAACGAAGCTACCATAGATGTTATATTTATACTTATAGTGCCAAATATATAATACAACACTTTACGTATAATTGAGCTAAGACAAACGTCACACAAATTTAAATGAAAATAGTGTTGCCATGGCATTATCTCATCATAGTCAATCTTCTAACACTACATTATGATGGTATGGAAACAAATTGAATTAAAAATTCATTCATTTTTACTTTGATTCCAACAACATCCACCTCTTTCACATTTGCTACAAATATATCTGTACAGTTAGATCAGGTTTTTCCCCCTAAAATATTCATACCACTAATTTAGTATACTTGTAACATTAATATACTTAAATTCATTTTATTAATTATCTTTCTATATTTAAATAAATAAAAATTTAAATATATATGTTATTGTTTGAGACTTTGAA
>NC_029788.2:11004640-11023972 GCF_000816755.2 Arachis ipaensis
GTTCAATAATATCACCTATATATATTTTCCAAAAACAAAATAATTAATATCATGACTCTTTCAGATAGGGTGAGCACAGGTCGGTTTGGTTCGAGTTTATGGTAAAATTAGAATCGAACCGATCAAAATATAATTGGTTTGGTTTGGTTCGAATTTGTATTTTTTTGTATATGTACCCGAACCAAACCAAATCGATTAAGAACGGATTGATTCGGTTCGGGTAATTGGGTACTCGATGACTTTGAAATTCATAAAAAAAAACTAAATTTTTATCTTAAAAATTCAACAAGTACAATAAACATGTAACATCAATAGAAATAATCCAAACATGTTAAATACCAAATACATTAAAAACTAAACTCATTAAAATCGAAACATATTAATAATGAATAATCATTGTCTAATGGAAAAGTCATATATATTTTTTTATTTTTTATTTAATTAATATATGATCGGGTTCGCGGGTTGGTTCGGATTCCGCACCCCCAAAACCGATACTCGAACCAATCACTAACAAAAGTCATCGGTTTGGTTCGGGTTAGACCCGATTACCCGTTGATTTCAGAACCAATTTAATTGGTTTGGTTCGTGTTCGGACGGGTAATCGGGTACCCGCTACCCGTGCTCACCCCTAATTTCAGAAACTAAATTAAACTAAATTGGTTTTGCTAGGTAGACAATGACTTTTGTAAATAATTTGAATAATGGATTCTAGAATTGACCCAATAAAGTAAAAAAATACTCCATCCCTAAATTACCTCTTAAATTTTAACATTAGAATAACCATGTGTATACCTAGTGAATTGAACATCCAACCATTGTTAACTGTGTATGAGTAAATCGAATCAAAAGAAATAACCATCCAATTAAAAATAATCAACATAATCATCTATTGAATTGAACATCCCACATATCTATTGTTCATATTCTCATTGTCTACTTATATTTTTCCTAAATTAAAGTATCATTTACTTTTTTTAATTGGCTAAATTAATAGTTTAGTCAATAACTTATCTGCTTCGTCCCCTGCTAACAAAAAGAATGGTATAAGCAAAGCAACAACAGTCTTCAATGGCCCCACGAGTGTTTAAAAAATATTTATTTTTTTGAAGAATAAAAGATAAGCATAATATCTCTATTAATTTGTGCATCGTATTACATGATCATGCAACAAGTAATGCATATTCTTCATAATTTTCTTTCTGCGTGCTATAAATTATCTTTCATTTATAATATTATAAATTAATTAAATCTTTTTCATGGCTTTGTAGTGGGGATAACAGGTAGGTCCATAACATCGTTCATTAATTGGTACATTTGTTACTTGAGTTCATGGTGTTACGTAAAGTATAATGGCGGAGGCTTAAGTTTCGTAATGCTTATTTGCCAAGAGTTATCATTGCTAAACTAAGAAATCCCCATCGCTCAAAGCTTAACTTATGTGTAGAAGTCATACTTACTTGAGTAATTCTTGAAAACTATATATTATACATATACACATTTTAAATATGGTGTGTAGTGTGTCACTTGTAAATAAAAACTAGAATGGCAATAATTACTTTAACTTGGTATGTATATATTTCTTCATTTGAAATACAATTCCATTTCATTTTGGTATATTTCTTAATACTTAGTAGATAATAATATTTACGGTTTTCTTAGATATTTAACTTTTTTTTTATTTAATCAACAATCAGGCCAATGAATAAATTAATAGCTCAAATGACATAGTCTCCCATATTCAATTAAAAGGTTGTGGGTTCGAGTCTCCTATCTTTAGTAAAAAAAAAAAAAAAAAAAACTGATGCATACATGCGTTCCATGGACTATATTTAGGACACCTTCCGGCAAACCAGCCTCCAATGCAAAAAATTTGTGGCTAAATAAAATTACAACTATAATTACTAAGGTCCTTTTGAACATGATATAATTTATTGAAAACATTTTTCAGGATGGTGACTTACTTTATTTTAACATATGTAGCAATCAACTGTATTTTTTATTTAAAATTAAACAAATGGAAGCTTAAAGAAAGGAGAAGAAAGTAATAAAGAAGTGGAAATTTTTTCTTTACGCTCGGAGATAGAGGGAGAAATTTCTGCGTGGTATGGGCAGCTAATTAACTAGTTTATTATAATGATTAGGTGATTTTAAAATTGAAATTGAAAAAAAGAAAGAAAGAAAAAACTCAATTAGTGCATGTAGATGCAAAACAGGATATATAGAATAATTCTCCTCATAAGTCTTGGTTTGGTTTAATCTTTATTCATTTTGTTATTTCTTAATTTTGGGATTGCTTGCTCTTTTTGCCTCATGCTCCTTAGAACAAAGTGCAACATCTAACAAGTACTAAACGATTAATAAAACAAGAGGAAATCACAAATAGGTTCTTTAATTTTTGATCCACGGATATTTAAGTTTTCGAGAATTTAAAAATATATATAAATTCTTGATCTTTTTAAAATTTGAACATATCGATTCCTCATGTTTACTTGGGTCTGTCAGATTCAACAGAAAAATCAAACGTGACTTTCGTCGGATGTACACGTAAAAAGATTTTTAAAATTGGACAAACTAGACTTAAGAATCAATATGTCCAGATTTTGAAGAGGTTAGGAACTTAAATAATATATTTTTAAATCCTCAAGAACTTAAATATTCACGGACCAAAAAGTCAGGAATCGATTTGTCCTTTTCTCGTAAAACAAATTTTAACAATATATATATGAATTTAATTTTGATGCAACTGTTTTACACATGCATCCAATCACATAACGCCATATTAACAAAAATAACTACTTTTTATATTAATCGCGTAAATAGTCATTCAAAAAAACAGTTGTGATTGCACAACTGTATAAAATATTACATCAAAATTAAACTATGTATATACGAGTGTTCTTCTTGTGTAGTAATATTGTGTGTTAATTTAATTAGGTATTTCGAATTTAGAAAGAATTGGACTTGATAGTTAATGAATTTAATTTTTTGGAATCTTTAGTTAGGACTGTCAAATGATCAGTTCGGTCCATTTAGATTCATCTGTTTAAGTTTGTGGGTTAAATGATAGGTTGACCTGTTTAAGTTTATTTTATTTGCAGGCTATAATTTTTTAGTTTGGATTGTTTATGGTCGGTCTAATGGGTTAAACAGATTAGTCCATTTACTCTTTTTTAAAAAATATTTTAATAAAAAATATATTTTTTAGGTCAAAAATTTTAAATAAATAATTTTTTTAGTTGATGTGTCAAATTTTTGGATCACATCAAAATAAATATCTACTAAAAATACTACTTTTTTAATAAAAATAAATAATCCGCCTATTTAACCTACGAACTAATCCTTTTAATTTATAATTTTTTTTTCGAGTTAATCAGGTTAAGTCCATTTTAATGGCTCTGTTTTTAATTATCAATGTGAGAATTAATGAATAGAACGAAAATTGTAAGTTATTTTATCTGTTATTAACTTATAGTATTAAAATAACCATTTCGTCTGAAGTAGTATATCTTATATTTAATCGAATTATAATTATCGGACCAAAAAGTGAATGGGCCAAATCCTAGAATACGAAGCACGCATGAAGCTCATAAAATTTGTTTAGACAAGTAGAGCATTTACAGCCTATAATAATTGTGATCAAGTGAAGGAATCGCCAATACTATATGTAGACATAGTGATGGTATCAATCAATCAACCTATGCAACTATATTAATTAATTGCACTTAATGCGCAGGATTGTTCTCCTTCCACTCCCCCTTATCCTCTCCTTCTCTTTTTTATTATTATTTATATATTTTTTCATACATCGTACCAATATCTTTTTCTTCCTTCAATTTCTTAACCTGAACCCATGCTTGCACGTTGCAGCTAGCATCTTAACCAGGACACAGCCTAGCTAGTTTGAAAATTTGAGATGCACCACAATTAGTGTGTTATAGGAACAGTGTTATGTAGCACATCCATTGATTAATAAATAATAATAATAATTCACGTGCCCATCATCAAAGTGTTACCTCTATATATAGGTGCACCACTTAGGAATCCACTAAGTAACCAATACCTACAAAACTATTCTTGTATGGGGCATTTGTACATGCATATTTCCTTTCAAAATGTCGGCATAGGCTTCAAGTCAACCACTATTAACCTAAAAAAAGAATGAAAATTTTAATGTTCAAATTATATGGATTCTTTAAATAAGAGCCACAAGCTTCTTGTAGATTTAATTTTAATAAACCATTTTGAACTATGAGTGGATGATTAATGTGCCATTTAACATAGTGGTGGATTATATTCAGATCAACTTTGCCAAGTAAGACAACCGTAATCATGTATGCATATAAAAAATAATAATTTGTTCAATTTGACTGTATCTTTGCTTAGTTAGTGGGAAGAATGTGAAGTAGAGTTGGTGAACATGTATAAGCTAAGATCTAATTTAGTTAATTAATAAAATTACTTTTGTTATTTGGGTAAATTAAAGATAGAAGTCTATATCTTGTCCTATTGTCAAGGAATGTTATGTTTAAACTTTAAAGACATTGCTTCATGCATGCATTATTTTCTTAGTTAAACGGCAGTGTTGCGTATTAAAACAAATTAATTTTTCTTCAACTTAAAGCCACAAGTAGTTAGGACTTAGGAGTCTTGTCTTGAGAATGTATGAGTGTCCCAAATCATCTACATGCAAATGTAGATGCACAGTGATTTCACAAATATCATATTTTAATGATTAGACTTTGAACACTGCCGTGAGATCTAGAACTAGAAGTGTAGGACACATAATTCTAAGATATGTTGTCTCAATTCCAAAGTGATTGTCCTCGGAAATAGCCAATAAAAAAATACTAAGTCTAAAAAATATAGATACACAATCAAAATACTAAATAACGTCAACAATAGATATATCAGATGTTCAATTTATTAAATGTTTGAATAGTTATCCTAATATTAAGATTTAGATGGATAATTTAGGATATAATGTGTTCACATTATTAGGTCAATTTTAAAACTCTTTGTTCACATTGTTCACAAAAATCATTATCTACCTAACAAAGTCCATAAATAAAATAAATTTTAACTATTTTTTTATTTCCTTAACATTATTATTAAACTATATGAAAAGACGGTAAGGTCATCAGCACAAGGCATTCTTGTATGACGAATCATATTAGGACTGTAAGTGAATTTGCGTAATTCAATTATTCAACTATAAAATTGAATTGATCTAATTTAATAGGTTCTAATATTCGACGGCTAATCATGTTAAAACGATTAGATTCTATCTGGGTTGGATATCAGTTTGAATTTTGTGAAAATCAACCCAATATGAATATCCAATTATAATCAATTTGGATTGGTCGAATATTCAATTCATTCGTCCGTTGTGTCAGAGTTTAAATTTCATTTTATACATGTAACAATTTATTAACCGACAGACTTTTAAATAAAGCTCAAATCCACAGCCGATTAATCCTTAGCGTATCAGGTTAAGAAATACTGTGAACAACTAAAAAAATAAATACCCAATTCAACCCTATCCAGTTATACTCCTAACCAAATATGTTAAATAATAGAAAAAATAGGATAATATATTAATATGTCAAATAATTTGCGGATGACACAATATTTTTTTGTTCCCCGAAAGAGGAGACTATTTACAATTATAAGCGGCTTCTGCAGTATTTTGAGATGATGTCTGACTTGAGTATTAATTTTGATAAATCTAGCTTGATTTCAGTTAATTGCGAGTGAGAGTGGTCACACAGGATGTGTAGCTTGTTGGGATGTAAAGAAACAACATTGTCAGTCAAATATCTTACTATCTCTTTGGGAGCAAATTCGCGATTGGTCAAGACATGGAAACCTATTATAGACAAAGTAGAAGAGAAACTCAATTTGTGGAAAGCCAAAACGATTAATAAAGCTGGTACTCATCAAATCTGTGCTTAATAGTCTGCCGATTTACTACCTTAACTTATATAAGATGCCCATAGCAGTAGCAGATAAGTTGATATCTTTGCAGAGGAGATTCTTGTGGAGTAATGAGGACGGAAGGGATGGGGTACCTTTGGTGAGGTGGAAAATTGTGCAAGCTCCAAAACGCTTCGGGGGTTTGGGTGTGGGCAATGCAGTACTCCCAAATACAGCATTATTATTCAAGTGGTGGTGGCGCTTTTCAAAGGAAGATTGTCCATTATGGAAGAAAATTGTGTGCTCTTACAATTATTACTTGAATCCAAATGTCCTTTTTTCTTGTCAACCGATTCCTAAAAAAGGTAGTCCGTGGAGGGATATTTGTCAATTGCAGATAAGAGAATAGCAGGTGAGAGATAAGATGGTCAGAGAGTTATCATTAGAATTAGGAGATGTTACAAGAATTCGATTCTGGGAAGATAATTAGCTACCATGTAGTGTGTTGCAAGATGTATTTTCAAGGCTTTTTTCGGTTTTAAACCAAGTCGGATCTGTAGTAGGGGATTGTGGGTTCTGCGATGAGTTAGAGTGGATATGAAACTTTCATTGGAGAAGAGTACTATTCTAATGGGAGTTGGAATTAGTTAACCAACTTCATGGGGTTCTACAATCTGTCAGGTTAACAAGTGAGAGGGAGAACAGAATAGTATGAAAATTTGATAGATCAGGAGTTTATTCTACTAACTCATTTGTGCAGATTTTGCAGGCTAAGACTCTCCCAGAGGACATTACGAGTTATAGTTTCACTATATTTATATGGAGAGGACTACTACCATCAAGAGTTGAGCTATTCACCTAGTTTGTGTTAGTTGGTAGGATCAATACTAAGGAAAGGTTGACTAGATTGGACATTATTGATGACATGGATATGTTTTGTGTTTTATGTAAAAAAGAAATTGAGAATAATTTTCACTTATTCATTGGCTGTAAGTTCACATGACAGGTGTGATGTGCTTGGTTATATGCCTATAATACATTTTGGTCTATTCCAGGAACAATTAAGCAACACTTTGAGAGTTGGACAAGAGCTCTTATAAGAAAAGACGAACGTAACAGGTAGCTGATTGGTTTTTTTGCTATCATTTAGAATACGTGGCTGGAAAAGAAGGCCAGAATTTTCAGGAATCAAGAAGCAGGTGTTGCGGAAGTTATTACCAAGTCGATTAGGAGCTATGTGTTGAATTTGTTCTGTCTAGTTGTTGATAGCAATGTCAAAGATAACTACGATTTCTTTTTTAGTATTTGTATTATAGTTCTAGACTTTCTAAGTGCTCCACTTTATTATGTTGAGCTTTTTGTTTAAAAAAAAACACTAATAAAAATATGGGGCTTTCCATTTCTCAACAAGATATCCAATTGAAGTATAATGAAGTATAATAGAGTCTAGCAGGGCCTAATGGAATATGGGTTTATGATCAAATTAATCTTAAAAGATGGATTATTAATTAAATTTGTCTTTAAATAAATTTTTTAATTAAATTAGTTTTTAAAAAATTTAAATTTAATCATATTTGTCTTTTTGTTAACAAAAGTCACATAGAACGTTAATCACTCCTAAAACAACACACTTTTAATTTGTAAGGGTTAAATTGATACAAAATGATACTGTTTTGTGTGGTTAATGAGAGTAAACTTTTTCACTTCTCTATTTACAGTATTAATTTCATCTTTTTTCACTTCCTCTCCACTTCACTTATCAGAACAAAAAAGATTATCAAGATAAAGTTAGTTAGATATTTTGTTAAAATTTCTCTCTAACAAAGACGCGATAAGTAACCATAAAAAAATACTTTAATTTTTTTTATTATTTTAATTATTTATAGTTGCCAATAAAGTGAGCATCACTAATTCTTCATGATTTCTTCTAATGAAAAGGTTACATTTTTTTTTTTTACTTTTTTTATTCCCCAAAACCCTGTTTTTTGTTCATTTGCCATTTTCCAATCTTGCAAGGGCCAGGAAAAATAATTTTACATCACAATCAATTTTACCATTAATAATAATAGTAGTAGACTAGTAGTAGTATGTTTTTAATAATATTGATTATTGAACCTATGTATGCTGAAAATGGTGAGTCTGATTGGAGGCTAGAGTAGCACCTTGGAGAGATCTGGTGGCGGATGGCGGAATCATCACCAGAGAGGCCCTTGATCATCAGAAGTTGTTATTGGAGCAAGAGAGGCGGCGACCTTGGAGGAGGAAGTTTTGGTGATCTGGTAGTTACGGAAGTTGAAAATTATTAACAGAAACTGTTAATTCATTGACGAAGGACAAACACTATTAAATTTAAATCTTGTAAAGACTAATTTGATTGAGAAAAATTATTCAAGAATGAATTTGATGAATAGTCTATTTTTCGGGGACTAATTTAACCATTAACCTAATAAAATATATACATAGATTCAACAATATATTCAATTGAATATAAAATATAAAATTATTATATTGTAGAGATATATGGCCTTTTTTTTGTCATGCCATATGGCCTCAATTAATGAGAAATGGCAAATGGGTTATGTATGTATGTGGGCTACAACAAACATTTTTTATCCAAAAACATTCTTCTGGCCAGAGTTGAGATAATACATTCGCGTCATAATCATGAAATTGAGCATAATTAATGAACTTAATCCTAGCTTATTAGGTGTTCAACCCTGCTTCCTATACTGTGTCGCTCAGGAAAATAATCCTATAATAAAATTGAATAAGTTACAAATATTTTACAAATTCTAAAATAAATAATTATATATATTTTTAACAAAAAAAATTAAAATAACTAAAAATGGTTGGATCCTACCTTATGATATATGAAATATATATTTTTAGAAATTTAACAAAGAATAAGTACTCATTGCATACTATTATTCTTAAATAGAAAATCTCACGTAGTCAAATATTTGTTCTTGAAAAATATTTAAAAAAAACGGAGTGAATTTTATAACTCAGTGACTAGATAATATATTTATAATTGACATGAGACTATACAAACATTATCATCAAAGTAATTTTAATTAGAAAATAATAGTTGATAATAATAAGTGAATCAATAAGGGAGTTCTCATACAGAAATCAAATCAAAAGTCCACACTGGGACGACTCCACCTCTATGGATAGCCCTTTCCTCTAGTGTGTCCGTACGAAATAACAGATCTAACGTGTGGCCTATACATTAGGCTAGCAACGCCCCTGCTAGCTGAGGTCTGAACCAGATGCATCTAGGTTAACGTCATAACTGCCGTTAACTACAGTTTTCTAATACGAGCCTCCCAAACCAATTCAAAACATATAATTTCAAATACAACAAATATTTGATCTTTTAAATATATGAGGTATCGAATCAAATCAAATCAGATAATACTTTCTCATTAGAAATTTTTTTCAATCATACTTTTTTAATCATAAAAGATTTTAAATATATTTCACAATTTTAAAGTAAGTGAGTACCAACAAATACTTCAATGCTTCAAAAACATATATTTAAGTAAAATCAAATATTTTGGAATAATACAAACCCTCATAAAAATATATATAATCTCATGTATAGTTCCGATAAATTTCATAAAAATAAATTATTTAATTCTAATAAATCAATTATTCTAATCAATTTAAAATTGTTCAAGGTAAATATAGTGAGTATAATTCAAAGATCATAATAGATATATGTCAAAATAATTATAGATGCACAATCAAACAATTATAAATGTAAAGCCTAGTCACAATGTGGTCCCAAGAGACCGAAAATACCAAATTTGAAGTGCCAAATTCAAGATGAGGAGGATTGAAGTAGAATAAAACGAATGAGCGCAGAATTTGGATCGGAGTAACGACAAGATGGAGCTGGCAATAGTCTTGAGAATCTAAAACAGGCTAAACTAAAATCGAATTAAAACAAGGACAAGACAGATTAAATGGTGGCATAATAGGACATGAAAGCTATAGCAGAATCAAGGAAAAAGGCTGGACCGGGATAATAACAAGAACGGTTCAGCTCCAGCAGCACCAACAACTCCGGCGGCAACGACGATGGCTTTGATTCAGGTACATCCGAACGGCAACAGGAACAGTGCAGCAGCGGATGGTCCCTCCTCCTTGGCGTTTCTCTCTCTCCAGGAACACCTCTCTCTTCGAAGCTCCAAATCTGCAACTACGACAATGACGGCGAGGCTAGCTTTGACGGCGGTGGCTAGGCGTTTCTTGGCGGCCATGGCAACAGCAACAGCGGAGTTCCAATGGCGGCGGAACCTCCCTACGACCCCTTCTCTCTCCACTTGTGTTCTGTTTCTCTCCCGGCGATAGATCTGGTGGCGCGAACGGCGGCGATGGTGGCTGGGCTTGACGGCGACGACCCTTTCCGCGGCGGCTCTGGGTAGAACGGCGCATCTTCCCTCTGTTTGCGAACTTCCATAGATGGCGACGATGAAGACCTCGACGGTGACGACGGCAATGCGGGCTCCACGGGACGGTGACGCCTCCTTCTCCTTGCACGGCTCTCTCTCTCCTCGGTTCTAGCCTTCCTCGCGACGACACGACGATGGCAAAGACGCCCACCGGCGCCATCTCCCTTCCTTCCTCTTCTCTTCTCTCTCTGGTTCTCGCCCTCTTCTCTTTTTCCTTTCTGTTTTTTTGTTTTGATGTTGGATAAGGGGTAAGGGCGGCTAGGGTTTTGGTGAGTATGTGTGAGGAAGTGTGTTGTGTCAAAATTAGGGTTAAGATTTTGTTTTGGAAATGTTAGACAAAATATAATTTTTATAAGAAAATTATAAAAATAAATAATTAGTTGTTTGGTAATATTCCTATATATAATATTTATATCTATTTTAAATTAAATTAGATCATTCGATAGTTGATTATTTATTTAAATTTTGAAATTAACAGCAAGCAAGAAGTGCGGAAACAGCTACAAGAAATTCAAATTTCCTGCAAGTGGTGTACAAAGAGTAACTGCCCATTGAGATTAGACTAGTCTATAAATAGAGCTTTAGGAACACGTTGTAATCAGTTCAGTTCTTCTTGGAAAATACTTAGAGACCCAAAACGCTCTCAGTCCCTTGGCATCACAGAGTAAAATTGGGAATCTTAAGTAATTTCTCTGAACTCAAACACTTGTACTTTGCTTTCTTTCAGTTTTTATTAATAAAATTCCTTTACTTTTACGTCTTTTTCTCTTTTACGTTCATGTTTCTTCTTTCATCTTCTTTTTAATTTCCTGTTTGTTTTAATTTCTGCATTTTACTTTGCCTCCGACACCTTGTATGTTTTTCTTTTTATCTTTAATTTTACTTTCGAAACTACAATTGAGACTTTGAGACACCCACAAAAGGAGTCGTTTCCGCTCCTTGAATTAAGATTGTGAAACAAAACTCGAAAATTGTTGATTTATTTGTTGTTAACAATGGAACAAAAATTTGAGTAAAACAAATTGGCACACCCAGTGGGACATTGTCAATAGATTGTAGTTTGTCAAAAGAAAAATCAAGAGTTTTGAATTTGCATGTGGTTGCGCAGTAGTAAATTTGTGCGTCCAGAGTCAAGGAAATCAGCGTCAGTTGACATGTCAAATACTTCTGCAGCATCTTCTTCTACTTCTAGTGATGAGATTAGAGGAAATGAATCTGGGAATTCTCCTGTGATTTCAAATGCAGAGCCTACCTTGATGTCAGTGAGGCATGATGGTGTTGGCCATGCCCATACAGGGTTAAATGCAACTCACATAAATACCATGGGGTGGTCGCCATATGGCTTGCCACCGGGGTATGTCCCTTCCATGGTGACACAAGGATTGCCTGTGCCTCTCTACTCAACTTTTCAAAATCCTATTTATCAAAATCCATATGGCATGTCAAATGTACCTGTTTCTGGGGCGTCAGGGTCACACGTATCACAACAAAATTTTTCACATTCTATTAATACAGGAAATAACAGTGCATCTAATTCTACTACATCCACTGTCACTAGGGTAGAAAATTCCAGACCTGTATTTCCTGACATGTCAAGAGCAATGCCTATTAATCAACCTAGTCAAACTGTGGGATCTTTAGCAAATGTTAGGCAACAGATGGATGAAAGCCACTATGATCTAGTAAACATGTTAACTCATCAAATGGTGACTGTTTTAAACCCTCTTTTAGAAAACACAAACACTAGAATTGAACAATTAAATAGGCAAGTTAATAGGATTGCTACTGTGGTAAATTTAGAAGAAAATGATAACCAGGGTTTAAGATTTGATAATGTCAATCAAAATAGTGGAGCAATTCTTAATTATGATGTCCATATGCCTAGACATGGTCAAAATGCTGATGATATGATAGAAAGACTTAGGCAAAACAACTTAGGGGGCATTATAATCTAGCAAGAAATGTTGAACAAGTTTTAAACCGTTTGGGATTTAATGCTGGTTGCTTGAATAGGCCATATTTTGTGTCTGCTTTTCCTGAGTGTGTCCAACAAGCAGAGCTCCCAAGGGGTTGAAAATTTTCAAAATCCCTTACAAAATTTTCTGAATGAATCTACAGTAGAGCATATTGCTCGATATACTGTTGAAATTGGGGAAGCAGCTTCTAATGAATATCTCAAGATGAGATACTTTCCTTCTTCTTTAACAAAAAATGCATTTACATGGTTCTCTAACTTGAGACCAAATTCTATTCATTCTTGGGCGCAGTTAGAGAGAAATTTTCATGATCAATTTTTCCGAGGTGAATTGAAAGTTAGTCTTACGGATTTATTCTCTGTCAAACGTGCAGAAGGAGAATCCATTGATACCTATTTGGCGCGGTTTAGAAACATGAGGAATAAATGTTTTACTCCGATTCCAGAATCTGAAGTTGTCAAAATAGCTACTAATGGGCTAGAATTTGGAGTTAGGAAGAAACTTGTTAATCAACATACTTTAGATCTTTCCCAATTAGCTGAGAGAGTAAGACAGATAGAACAAATTAAGAAAGAAAAAGAAAATTTTAAAAGGGATTCAAAAAAGGTTGCATATGTTGATTGTTTTTCTGATAGTAGTGATTCAGATGAAAAAGAGATTTATATTGCCGAATTACGTGGGGGTCCTCCTTATGTATGCAAATCTTTGAAGCCTGTTAAAGGAAAGGAAAAAGTTTCTTCTTATTCTAAAGTTGAAAATAAGACTTATTCTTTTGATATTTCTAAGGCAGATCAAATATTTGAAGTTTTATTAAAAGATAAGCAGCTTATTTTACCTGAAGGAAAAAAGATGCCTACAACTGATAAAATAAAGAATAAGAAATTTTGTAAGTTTCATCAAGTATTTTCGCATACCACTAACAATTGTGTCCGTTTCAGGGATTTGATACAAAAAGCAATTGAGGAGGGAAGACTGAAGTTTGAGGATAAAACTACTATGAAGATGGACACTGAACCATTTGCTGCCGACTCAAATTATGTTGAGCCATTCGATTTGTCAATCAACATGGTAGAAGTTGATGCCACGAAGATGAAGACTGTGGTCATGATTGATGGAAGACCTGATGGATTTTCTCAAAAGACAAGAGTTCTTTCTACCAAAATTTCAAACAATAAATGGGTCCAGAATGTGAGAAATGTGCAGAATCAACCTACTGCTTTTGTAAGAGGAAAAAACAAATGGGTGAAGCTTAGACCTTTTAAGCCCAGGTACTATGAGTCTCAGTTATGGAACATGAATCATGCACAAGACAGAGGTAGTATATATATTCCAAAAAATGCGCCTGTTCCCTCAAAGCCAATTTATTCTTGTTATAATCCTAACATGCAGCAGGTTCCTAATTATTCTCCTTGGTCAAACTGTCAAAATATTCCAAAATATTCTCCTTTTACAACTTTTGAGCAGAAAGAGAATATACCTGAGTATGTTCCTTTGGATCCATACAAGGGACACGGAGTAGATTTTCCTCCTTTGCCAACCATGGCCAAGTCTGTAGAAACAGGCAATTCTTCTAATCACCTTAAGTACAATAAAAATGTCAAGAACAATCTTGCTGGGAAGAGGGTAATGGTTGAAAACAAGGGAGAAAAGGATGAAGATTTAATTACTGATAATTTTGACACTGGTTTTGATGATAGCTTAGAAGTAATATTTGGTGTTAAGCAACCTATGGCTGTGGTGTCAATACTGCCTGAGGAGTATAGTCAAGTCCAGGAAGTAGAGTCATTAGAAGATGATTGTTATGATGTCTTCCCTGGAAGCGAATGCTTATTGCTAGATGACAATATGTGTGGTGGAGGATTATTTGAAAAGCCTACTGAAGATGATAAGGAACACTTGCGTCCACTGCATATCAAGGCTCGTGTTGACGGAAGGATAGTCAATAAGATTTTGGTTGACGGGGGAGCTGCTGTTAATCTCATGCCTGAAAGAATGATGGGAAGACTTGGAAAGACTGAAAAGGATCTGACTAAAAGTAGCATTGGGGTGACAGATTTTAATGGAAAGACTTCTTCTGTTAGAGGTGTGGTTCTGCTGTCAATTGAGGTTGGTTCTGTCAATAGGCCAACTCTATTTGTTGTGGTTCCTTCAAAGGCTGGTTTTAACTTGCTTTTGGGACGTGATTGGATTCATGGAATGGGTGCTATTCCATCCACTTTACATCAAAAATTGATTTTCTGGAATGAAGATGGAGGAGTGGAAGAAGTTCTTGCTGACAATAGTGCCTATTACTATGATGAGATGCATGTGGAGTTCAGGATGTATAATCCTGGAGTCAAGCCGCTGACAGTTGACACCAATGCATTTAATCCTGAAAGTATTGAGATGTGTAAAATAGATATGAATGGTTTTATTTAAAAAAAATGCATCAAGTTTAAGATCTTGGACAAAAATAATCTCTCATTGACATTTGAGCATGTACTTCATAAATACAAAAGCCTAATTGACTTAGAAATTCTGTTGAGTCTCTTAGCGCTTGGAGTCAAAACTATTAGAATGTTAGTGTGGAGATTTTATAGGATTAGAAATTTTATCAAATTTAATTGACACCTGGAGTTTAACATATGAAAGAAACGACTTCACGAAGTTAAGATTTTGTTACTTTTGAAGTTAGGAAAATTGTGTCAATTAAAACAATGAAAGTGTGTGTCAAAAAAAAAAAAAACTCTTAATTGAAATATTAAAGGTCAAAACAAATGTCAATTGATACACATTTAATGTGCCGAAATTAGAACAGATATCATTTGACACACTTAAAAATTTCATACAAAAGAATAGACCCCATTGACAGTTCAACTATTAATGTAAAAATTTTTATAGACCTATTTTAAATTAAATTAGATCATTTGATAGTTGATTATTTATTTAAATTTTGAAATTAACAGCAAGCAAGAAATTCAAATTTCCTGCAAGTGGTATACAAAGAGTAATTGCCCATTGAGATTAGACTAGTCTATAAATAGAGCTTTAGGAACACGTAATCAGTTCAGTTCTTCTTGAAAAACACTTAGAGACCCAAAATGCTCTCAGTCCCTTGGCATCACAGAGTAAAATTGGGAATCTTAAGTAATTCCTCTGAACTCAAACACTTGTACTTTGCTTTCTTTCAGTTTTTATTAATAAAATTTCTTTACTTTTACGTCTTTTTCTCTTTTACGTTCATGTTTCTTCTTTCATCTTCTTTTTAATTTCATGTTTGTTTTAATTTCTGCATTTTACTTTGCCTCCGGCACCTTGTATGTTTTCCTTTTTATCTTTAATTTTACTTTCGAAACTACAATTGAGACTTTGAGACACCTACAAAAAGAGTCGTTTCCGCTCCTTGAATTAAGATTGTGAAACAAAACTCGAAAATTGTTGATTTATTTGTTGTTAACAATGGAACAAAAATTTGAGTAAAACAGGAAAAAAGAGAAATAAGGGTATTTTAGGAATTTTACGTATATAGTATATATATATGTTTTTCAAAGTTCGGCATCATCATCATCATTGATGCCAAAAATCAGTGACAACTAACTTTTTTTTTTTAAAATTAGAAGTGAGACCCAAATCCGCGATTTTTAGATGAATATGGAGAGATTATGTCATTTGAATTATAACTCGTTTGGCGGTGACAACTAACTTAGTAGCATATAGACTCTCATTACTAATAGGTTTATCTGGAACCAGAGAATATTCATCTTATAAACATTGAAATTGCCAATGGTTATTTGGTTTTAAATTATTAATAATATCTCCCTCTATGGTTATATCAATGTTCATATTATCCTCCTACGCCAAATTGCCGTGTGAAATTGACTATAAATAAAGTCATTAACATCATTAGTTTTTAGGCACATAAATATAAATATGGCCCATATAAAATTTTTAACACTATTTCTGTCAATCACAATTTTCGTTTCAATTACTCTCCCTGCAAATTCTGCATCCTCTGATCTTGACAAGCGTTTTCTTGAATGCTTTTCATTAAAATATCCAAACTCATCAACTGCAGAAGTAGTATTGACCAAGAATAGCACTTCATATGAATCCCTTTTGCAATCTTCCATAAGGAACCTCAGATTCTTGGGAAGTTCAATTCCAAAACCTGACATCATTGTTGCCCCAAAAGAACAGTCCCACATACAAGTAGCAATACTGTGTTCAAGGTTACTTGGCATGCAAGTAAGAGTGAGAAGTGGAGGGCATGACTATGAGGGCCTTTCATACGCATCTGATTCTGATGATGTTCCATTCCTAATCATTGATCTCATCAATCTTAGGTCCATAAATATTGACATGGAAGAAGAGAGTGCTTGGGTTGAGGCAGGTGCTACACTTGGAGAACTCTATTATTCAATTGCAAAGACAAGCAATGTCCATGGATTCCCAGCTGGTAGTTGCCCCACAGTTGGTGTGGGAGGCCACTTGAGTGGCGGTGGCTTCGGAACCATTTTCAGAAAATACGGTCTGGCTGCCGATCAGGTTAGAGTCACACTAAATTATCATAAATCTATAAAATCGGTTTAGGATTTAAGATTTAGGATTTAGGGTAACGAGGTCGAATTCCAAGATTTTTTATCATAAAAATATTAAAAAATGCGAGAAATTATCACTTATTTCCAAAAACTTAAACTGATATAGTCTTTTAAGACATTTGCCTCTACTAAAGTTTGGAGAATATGAACTTTGTATATATTTTTGTCTTCGTTACTAAAATTTTCTGAATCTATCACTTGATCAGGTAATTGATGCGCGGATGGTAGATGCGAATGGGAGGATACTGAACAGAACTTTAATGCGTGATGACCTGTTTTGGGCCATAAGAGGAGGAGGAGGATCAAGTTTTGGAGTGATCACTGCATGGAAAGTGAAGCTTGTTCAAGTTCCAGAAACAGTGACAATTTTCAATGTTCCAAACACACTAGATAAGGATAATGCTGTTGCTACCACCAACCTTTTCCTTAAATGGCAAACCATTGCTGACAAGGTTCCGAAAGAACTTTTCCTGCACTCAGTTATGAGTGTCACAAATTCATCCTATGGTGGAAAAACAGTGCAAATTTCCTTCACAGGGTTGTATCTTGGAACAGCAGAAAATCTTCTACCATTGATGCAGAACAAGTTCTCAGAACTGGATTTGCATTATGTTAACTTCACTGAGATGAGTTGGATCCAATCAGTTCTTTACTTTGCAGGCTATTCAATCAATGATCCCTTGGAAGTGTTGCTTTTGAGAAACCAAACATCCCAAAGCTTCAAAGCAAAATCAGATTATGTAACTGAGGCAATTCCCAAGGAAGGTTTAGAGGGTTTATGGAACATGTTACTTGAAGAGAAGAATCCAATATTGATTCTAACACCTTATGGTGGGAGAATGAGTGAGATTTCAGGAACAGAAACACCATTTCCACATAGAAATGGGAGCATATATGGGATTCAGTACTTGATATATTGGGATTCAAATGAGGAAACAGAAAAACATGTGGATTGGATGAGAAGGGTGTATGAATATATGAGAGCTTATGTTTCAAAGGGTCCTAGAGCTGCATATTTGAATTATAGGGACCTTGACTTAGGAATCAACAGAGACAACACAACATATGAAGAAGCAAAATCTTGGGGCTTGAAATATTTCAAGTTTAATTTTGAAAAGTTGGCAAGAATAAAGGCTCAAGTTGATCCTGCCAACTTCTTCAGGAATCAGCAGTCCATTCCACCTTTTAACTAGTTTACTCTATCATTTACCATAGAAAAATTTTTTTCCACTTACTATTTTATCTTATTTAGTGTTACATTCACCTTAGTATTATTAGCTCTATATGCAAATAGTGAAACTTTTGTTGAAGTTTAATTCTGTCTTCCATTTTATTTTCGGTTGATTGATCTTAATTTTAACTATAGCAATAGGGCAATGGTAGGTAACCACTAATAAAATAAAAACACATTATACTTCTAAAAGGGAGACAAAAAAAACAGTCAAAATTTGTCTTATTTAGCATTCATTAATTGTCGCAACAATTAATAAATGCTAAATAAGGTAAGTTATGGCTGTTTTTGGCTGATTTTCTTTGGTTACCAAATATTTTCGCTTTCAAAATATCCACCTAAATCTTAATATTAGAATAACTATCCGCACACTTAATAAAATGAGTAATGCTAGGGAGACAAAAAAAAAAAAACAGTCAGAACTTGTCTTGTTTAGCATTAATTAATTGTCGCAACAATTAATGAATGCTAAATAAGATAAGTTATGGCTATTTTTGGCTGATTTTCTTTGGTTACCAAATATTTCCGAATAAAATAAACATTCATTATTCACATTATTTAGAATTTTTATTGTCTACTTATACTTTTTCATAGCGATATTATCTCATTTTTGTTCTCTTTAGTGAGAAACAATAAAGTATTTATTCAGTAGGAACGTAGAAGGTGCATTGATTTTGGTTCCAAATCCATAATTTCTCCCAAAAAAGAGTGCTTTAATTTGACAATTGTCTACGCCACTCTACCATCCCATCTCCACTTCCTTATTCAACTCTCATATATTGGAAATTTCTCCCATCTTATTCTCTAATTAATATTGGTCTACTTACGTAATTAAACAGCGGAACACAATTATATAATTTTCTTCCACATTAGTTCATTTTCGGAGCGAAAATTTCGCCACCATTTAAAGTCCAGTATTTTTTTTTATGAAACTCCATTTAAGTTGACAATCATCTCTTGTTAATAAATCATAAAGATTCGAGTGGTGAGAATTAGTCAATTAGCCAATTAGGGTTAGTTTGGTTAAACTTTTATATTTTGAACATATTTTATTAAAATTGATTTTTAAAAAATAAATTTTTAAAAGTATTTATATTTGATAAATCAAACTAAAAATGATTTTTAACTAACACATGTAACAATAATTATTTGATAAAATTTTTTTAAAAGTT
>NC_029788.2:11024151-11024786 GCF_000816755.2 Arachis ipaensis
ATTTAGATATTTATTAATATATAAGATTATATTAAATATTTTAATTTTAAAAAACTAAATTTGCCAATGAGTTATAACTCAAATGGCATAATCTTCTCATATTTACCTAAAAGGTCACGGATTCGAGTCTTTCTATGTTTGATAAAAAGAAAAAAAAATTAATTTTGAAGAGTACATTTTTAAATATTTTTAAAAATATTTTTATCTTTTAAAAACTACCATCACAAATATTTTTTTTTATTAAATAGAAAACAAATTGTTTGTNTAATAAATAACATAATATATTGATTAAAAAAATATAAATTTTCAGAATGAAATGGTGGAATGGAACAAAACCACGGCCAAATTAAAGTAAACATGATTAGATGAAGGCACATGGAATTGCACAAGTAGAAGAAGCTTATGCGAGAATAGTCGTTTTCCTTATCCATTGAAAACGAGTAGAGAGTGACTAGCAATTATTTTTGACGTTTTATTAAATCAAAATGTCAAAAGAAAATAAATATAGTATACATTTGCACAAGGAAAATTCGTTACCCGACTAAATTTAAAATATCTCTATATAATTTAATTATAATTTTTTGTGAAGGTAATTAAAAGTTTCAAATTTTATAAATTAAAATATTTACATGATT
>NC_029788.2:11024820-11027383 GCF_000816755.2 Arachis ipaensis
TCGAATTTTTCATTTTCTTCTCTCCTAATGAAATATTAGACCAGTCTTCACTTTCAAATTAATTTTAATAAAGAAAAAAGTTTAAAAATTAAGAAAAATAAATCTCAATTGTTTAGATTTTTTAGTCGGTAGTCAGGGTTTAAGGAGAACAATTATATATTACTTTATTTGTAGTGTATAAGTATCATTTTTATCAAGAGAACAATTATAAGAATAATATCTGTCTCCTATGTGTGTTTTTTTTTTTAATTTAAACTCAAAAGAAAACTACTAAAATGCTAATAACATTTTTAATGTAAAAAAATATAACTAATATTAATTTAAATATAAATAAAAAAATAATTATAACCTTAAATTACTCAACTCAAAACTAATATAAAAAAAAGTCAAACTTATTCACCACATTATCAAATCACTATATATAGAAATTTTGAGATAGCATTGTGTCTAAAAAGTATACACAGTTTGTACACGTCTCTTTATAAAAGTATACATTAGTATCTTTTATCAGTTCATGATATATTCCTTTCTCACCATTCAATCACATGCTTATGGGTTATACGTAGTTGCCCCTAATGCTTATGAGTTCTAACGCTGACATAATTAAAATGATGGTGACGGTATTAATTATAATTATTAACATGTTTAAAAATATATAATTTATCATTGGCCGATAATCAATCTTTTCGGATTCAAATGTTGTTGTCAACTGGATACTTTTCAATTTTTTATTTTCATATTTTAAAGATTAATTATATATTTGTCTAGTAATGGAACCCTTAATTAGTTTATGTGTTATACAATAAAATAGATTTTAGGGTCAAATTAAATAAATAAAATTATCAGTATTATTTTTTTAACATAATTTTTTTGGATTGTTCGTACCTTTTGTAGAAGTGACAAGTTAATGAGATTTAGAGATTCTAATCAGACAAATATTAGAATTATAGGCCAGGAAGATAAACTGCAAAACATTACGATACTTATATTTTAGATGATAAAGTGAAGTGTATTATCTGCTGATTTTTTTTTTATTACATCTTTTTAATGTGATCGTAAAAAGATGTAATTATTAATATTATCTTTTTTTTATTAATTTAAATTTTTGGGATAAATAATTTCATAAAAATTAAATATTTATTGTCTTTCATATATGCTTTTAATATCATAATTTAACGGTTTCATGTTTAATAATTTTATTAGTTTTAATAACTTAGTCGTACGTAATTTTTTTATTTATTCGTATTCTCAATACGCTATTCTTAGCTTGTCCATAACAGGAATATTGTTAATCATGCATGCTTGATAAAAAAGAAACATATTACACACTCCGGCCGGGCTTCAATTCATTTAATTTTTGTATCATTGCATGCATTGACGATATATATATATATAATTGTATTATATATATAGTTTCTGTTTAATTTTTTGAGTTTAAATTAAATAATGATACGGTTAGGTACTTAGTTTGAAAGTTATCAAGCAAAAACTAAATTATCTTGTGATAAGTTACAGTCACTTTAAGATTGTGACTAGCTAATAAAAAATCACAGCACCGTATGTAGCACACAGAAAACATGAACTAGCGTTAAAATGCAAGAAATATAAATCATATTAAAAGCTAAGGTCCTACTTGATCTATATATTGCTAAATTAGTTTAATAATCAACTTTCTAATATGCTATATTTCATAATTAGTAGTCTACGATCAAAACAGTATTACAAATAAATAAATATGTCAAGATCTGTTTGTTACAAGAATAACAGAAAGTATGTAATATATAATTATGAATAATAGTACACGTCTAAATTTTTTTGTTATCTAAGTCTAACTAAATTAGTCTAATATAATAAAAATTAATTATGACTAATATTATTTTAAGTTTTATTGTTTAATTTGATTGGACTTAATTCATAAAAAAATTTCGATGTATAGTATTACTCTGTAATTATATATAGATAAATCTTCCAGTTAAAAATTTGTTTAAGCCTTAAATATATTAAGAATACTTCAAAATAAAAAATTATTCTTTAAAGAAAAAGTATATTATTTTCTTTTTTTTTAAATAACAATCAATTTGTTATTAAAATTAAAAATCAATATATTTAAATGTCATTATGTTAAAATTCGTAAATGTTTTAAGAGTTTTGCAAACAAGTTGCCTTAGAGCACTTAATTTTGAATCTTTTATTTAAAATATAGGATTTGAAACTTTAAAAGATAATAAATGTATATAAATTATTTTTAATAACTATATATATTGACCAATTTCATGTGCACACATAAAATTATTTGTTCAAAAGATATTTTTGGCTAAATTAACACATTTTCCCAACTTAAAGAATTCAATATTCAACTTATTCATAAAAATCCTGCTCATTATTAATACTAAGTACCTGATGAGCACAAATTGACTTTTATTTTTTTTAAGTAAAATTATTAATTAGAAATAGTCAATAATTTAATAATTAATAATATTTTTAATAATATAAAATTTTATCTAATAATATAAAATTATTCATTTTTTTATTAATTAT
Source organism: Arachis ipaensis (assembly GCF_000816755.2). Taxonomy (NCBI): domain Eukaryota; kingdom Viridiplantae; phylum Streptophyta; class Magnoliopsida; order Fabales; family Fabaceae; genus Arachis; species Arachis ipaensis. The sequence goes on from NC_029788.2 coordinate 11,027,359, forward strand.
ATATTGATGAAAATTTAATAAAATT
>NC_029788.2:11027471-11029646 GCF_000816755.2 Arachis ipaensis
CTTCTCTCTTTCTCTCTCTCTATATATCTATATAAAACTAACTCACTCCCAACTTTCATCTCTGCACAAATTCGTACCTAAACATAACCTCCACCAATGGCAGAGAAATCATCTTCACCTTTTCTCTCTTTTTTTGTTGCAACTTGTCTTCTACTTCTAAATCTTTCTCTTTCTGTTTCTGCGGCAGCACCATCTCCTTCATCTTCATCATCTTCACTCTATCCCACTTTTCTTCACTGTCTCACACAGCAAACAAACTCCTCATCAACTCAACTCTCCAACATAGTCTTCGACAGATCCAACGCTTCCTTCTCCACGGTTCTCCAAAACTACATCCGCAACGCCCGTTTGAACACGTCATCAACGCCTAAGCCATTGATCATCGTCACTCCCCTTCAAGAATCCCACGTTCAAGCCGCAGTTATCTGCGCCAAGAGCATTCCTATCCAAATCAAGATCAGAAGCGGCGGCCATGACTACGAAGGAATCTCGTATATCTCTGATGAGCCATTCATCATCCTCGACATGTTCAATCTCAGAACCATCACCGTCGATATATCTTCAGAAACTGCCGTCGTTCAAGCCGGTGCCACGCTCGGCGAGCTTTACTATAACATATGGAAGAACAGCAAGATCCATGGCTTCCCTGCCGGAGTGTGCCCCACCGTTGGTGTCGGTGGACACCTCAGCGGCGGAGGGTACGGCGCCATGCTCAGGAAATACGGTTTATCTGTCGATAACGTAATCGACGCACAAATTGTTGATGTTAAGGGAAGAATACTCGATAGAAAATCCATGGGGGAGGATCTATTTTGGGCGATTAGAGGTGGCGGAGGAGCCAGCTTCGGCGTCGTTTTGTCGTACACTATAAAGTTAGTTACGGTTCCGGAGGTTGTAACCGTTTTTCAGGTTGAAAGATATTACGAAGAGAATTCAACTGATTTAGTTCTTCAGTGGCAACAAGTTGCTCCAAGCACCGATGAGAGACTTTTCATGAGGCTGCTTCTGCAGCCTGTAACCTCCAAGATCGTTAAGAAAACGAAATCCGTTAGAGCAACCGTTATAGCGCTTTTTCTTGGCGGTGCCGACGAGGTAGTTTCGATTCTGAGCAAGGAATTCCCTGTTCTTCGACTCAAGAAAGAGAACTGCACAGAAATGAGTTGGATTGAATCTGTGATTTGGTACAACGACGACGCCGATTACAACAACGGCGCTAAGCCGGAGATTCTTCTCCAAAGAAATCTCAATTCTGCGAGTTTCCTCAAGAGGAAATCTGATTACGTTCAGACTCCGATTTCCAGAGACGGATTGGAATGGATCTTTAAAAGAATGGTGGAGTTGGGAAAAGTTGGGTTCGTGTTCAATCCTTACGGAGGGAAGATGGCTGAGACCCCGGCGGACGCGACGCCGTTCCCTCACCGTGCCGGAAACTTGTTCAAGATTCAATATTCTGTGAATTGGGATGATCCGTCAGCCGGTGCGGCAGTGAATTTCACGAATCAGGCTAAGAGGCTTTACAGTTACATGACGCCATTTGTGTCAAAGAATCCAAGAAGTGCGTACTTGAATTACAGAGACCTTGACATTGGCATCAATTCATTTGATGCGCATAGCTTTCAAGAAGGGGAGGTTTATGGGTCCAAGTACTTCAATGGCAACTTTGATAGGCTCGTCAAGATTAAGACTGCTGTTGATCCTGACAACTTCTTCAGGAATGAACAGAGTATTCCAATTCTTCCAAGCAACACCAACGCTTAATCAGTTAGAGACTCTTCATCATGTTATATTGTTGGACCATTGAATTATTTATAATTAGCTCGTGAATATTTATAATAACTTGTTGTTTATGTATGCTTGGCCTATATATATGTCGTTGTTTTTGTAATTTATTCTTTTTTGGGTAGGACGACAGTAAAGAAAGAAAAGACAGACACACAAAGGCCTTTATTTAATTTGTAATTCATTTGATCATCGTAGTTGATGACTTGAAGAAATATTTGAGTAAATAGATATTTGTACACATAAATTGGTCTCTCATTTTTAGTGATACCCTAAAGTAAATTGATAGAAGAGTTTTATTATTATGGAAAAGTATAGAGTACCAATATACTATCTGTCAATTTATTGTCAACAATAATTAATTATTATATTTTAAACACATATATAAAGAGACAC
>NC_029788.2:11030712-11039773 GCF_000816755.2 Arachis ipaensis
GAGACACATTCACAAAGATATTTTGATTAGACATAAACATAAAAAAAGACATTTTCACTATACATATCTATAAAAATACTTTCATTAAACACAGCCATAAACAATAGTTGGCAGAAGTTGGTAGAATCTTTATTGGTTACGTAACGAAATTATATTATTATTGGTTCGTTTTAGTGTCTAATAGGAATCATATTTATATGAGAAAGGATACTTACATAACTTTTTAAACATTTTTTGTACATTATAAAAAATATCACAGTTTTTTATTGATCATATGGGCAATTGGGCATGTGGTGAATGTGGCAGAGAAATCTGTTAAGTTAGCATTACTTTAATGGAAATTTGATGTGGATATTTGAGGGGTAGTGGGTATTGGCTGAAATATGTGTGATATAGTTTTGTAATTGGTGTGGAAGCGTGACAGCCGCGGAGCTCTCAGCTTTCCAAATGCTAACTAAATCTTGTGACCCTTATTTTTTCTCTTGTCGGTTGGTGTCTGACCTACGTTCCTCTCATTTATTTTTGGTTATACTAATTGGTCACTGACGTAAAAAGTGCTAATTAAAATTTTAAGTTGATATAAAATTACAGAAAAGTTCCACATACAAGCTCTAATGATTTGTATGTTTTATAAGTTCATTAACAAATAAAATCCCAAAATGCGTTTCAGGGGTTACGTTGTATACACGCGCTATATAGAGATCCCGCATATATCTAACTACTAAATTTAAAAGATTTGTTTCCTTCTTCGTTTTCGTTATTTGCAGATTTGTTTGTTCTTTTTCTCGCGAAACTTTCCCTGGTTTCTTCGATCGTTCTTTTCCCCTCCTTTCTCACTCGTTTCTTCTTCGTCATTTACGTTAGTTCCTCTCTCTGTAACTCCAGCTTCGTTTTCTATTTGATTTTTTGTTTTCTGAAATCAAAGTTTGAACTCGTTTTGAAGATAATGGATGATTCAACCTCAGATTGTCAGCTGAATCCAGGCGAAGTGGATTATGAATTTGAATCTAACGAAGTTCCTGAGGTTTGATTTACATAGGATTACTATGAATTTTGTTGCAGTAATTTGTATAGCATTGTGTAGGTGAATAATTCGTGAACATTGATTGTCAAAATAACGCATGAAGATAAATCTGTGAATTGAATGTAATGTATTAGTTTTGATTAATTATCTGGAATTTATAGCAGACGCTTGGGTGTATATCAGAACTTTTTTGGGTGTATTTTTGCGGAAAGTGTGGGTGTATTTACAGTTTACTGCTTTTTCTGTTATTTTAACTGAGTTGTTGTTGTTCGGGTGTATTATATCAGACATGATTGGGTGTGTTTTTAGTTTTTGACATGGTGTATTCTGCAGCCTGTGTATTTACAGTTTATGGTTTTTTTTTTTTGTCATTATAGTTGAGTTGTTGCGGTTCGGGTGTATTATATCAGACATGATTGGGTGTATTTTTAGTTTTTGACATAGTGTATTCTGCAGCCTCTCTCTGTTGTTGATGACCAGTTTGTTCCGAAGGTTGGAATGACCTTTACCACCCTTGAAGATGCTGGAAAATTTTACAGGAATTACGCCAAGGCTGCAGGTTTTTCTACAAGAGTTCAGAGCACAAATAGGAAGGAAAACGAGATTAAGAATCAATTGATTACATGTAGCAGAGAGGAAAAATAGAAATCTAAAATATCTCCAACCAAGAAGACCAATCCGACAGCCGGTTTAAACTGTCCTGCAAGAATTTATATACACACATTGAAAGATGTCGGTGCTTGGATCATTTCAAAGGTTGTGCTAGATCATTCACACCTCTGCTGTCCAAGTAAAGCAGAGATGCTCAAACAGCACAGGGAACTAAGCATGTCCATTCGTCGTACAATAGAGAATAACGAGGAGGCCGGTATCAGACCAAGCAAAACCTATCAATCATTTGTTGCGGCTGCCGGGGGTCACCGCAAGTTAAATTTTATCGAAAAGGATGTGAGGAATTACATTACCAGGGAAGTGCGGAATGTTTCCGAACAAGAAGATGCAAAGGAATTCGGGAAATATTTGTTAAGAATGAAAAAGAAGAATCAGAATTTCTTTTTTGAGCTTGAAATCGAGGAGGATCAATCGATTAAGCTGGCTTTTTGGGCCGATGCAAGAAGTAGAGCTGCCTTTGAGTATTTCAGAGATGTTATTTCATTTGACACCACCTACAATACAAACAGGTAACAAACTGCCCCTGTTATAGGAATTGGAATGATTTTCTGCTTAATTTTGGTCTTATGGACAACAAGTGGCTTTCAGGTAATGTTTGTTAAAAATCTGCAGCAGAGGTGTAAATTGCATGTTTTTTCGAGTGTATTTATAGTCTGTGTTTATTCTGCAGATCTGTATGAAGACTGTCATATATGGGTTCCTATCTATCTGGATCACCACTTCTGGGCAGGGATGAGAAGCACACAAAGGAGCGAGAGCATGCATTCATTTTTTAACAAGTTTATCACCCGGAACAGCTCGCTTATTCAGTTCATCAAACAATACGATAATTGCCTCGGAAGCAGGGAGCAAGCAGAGAGAGAATCAGATGCTGCAGATTTTCATACGGTCATACCGTGTGCAACCAAATCCTCCATTGAAGCTCAGTTTCAAGATGTGTATACTCATCAAAAGTTTAAGGAAGTCCAAGCGCAATTTAGAGGAAAGGCGAATTGCATCACCAGATTAACGAATTCCGCTCTAGGCTATTCAGTATACGAAGTCGGAGAACAAGTTTCCAACTCAATATTCAACAAGTTTGTGGTTACTTATGACTCAGTAGCAACCGAGGTAAAATGCCAATGCTTATTATTCGAGTCAAGAGGGATACTATGCCGTCACGTACTAAGCGTGTTAAGTTTTGAACGAGTAAGCCAAGTGTCACCTAGATATATACTGGAACTATGGAGCAAGAAGGTAAAGAGGCGACACACACACATCAAGAGCAGCCACGACAAGCCACTGTTGGAGCCAAGAAGCAAGAGGTTTGACCAATTGGTTTTTCGTTCGCAAAATATTTGCGAATTTGCATCCGAATCGGAGGAGCTGACTGCAATTCTGCACCGTGCGTACGATAACGTCATGGCTGAGATGGAATCATTAAAAGCCAAAAGGAAGGGGACATGTTCTTTATCCCACGAAGATGCCAACTTGGAATCCGTTAACGAGCTTCAAAGCCCGCCAAGGATTCGAACAAGAGGACGTCCAAAAAATAGGCTAGGTTCAAAGTTGGACAAACAGATTGCAAATGCCACAAAGAAGAAGAAAACGAAAGTTTTAAGCGAGGTAAAAGTAATGTTCTTTAAATTTGTGGTGATTAGGTTTATTTTTCTCGTTAATAGTTTAGCTAATATGTGAGTTTGTTATATTCAGATAAACTTGTTTGATGCTGCATCAGTGGTGCATTCAAATTTCAGCCAATATCAAGGACATGCTATGAATTATCAGTTCAGGGTACCAGCAGCAGGGGATAACTCTTTGGGTGTATAGTTACAGAATATGGGTGTAAAAGCACTGTTCTTTTGGGTGTATTTTTGTAAATTTTCTTGTGATTCACATTTTACATATAGATACATATATTTAGGGTTTAGGTTTTTAGGGTTTACAGGTTAGGAGTAAGGGTTTAGGTTTTAAGTGTTTAGGGTTCAGGGTTTTAGGCTCAAAGCATCAGGGGGGGTAGATCTCAGGGTGTATATTCAACTTTCTTCGGGTGTAAAAAATTGCAGGTTATGGGTGTATATTTGATTTGATGTTTTTCTTCATATTATAGTACCTGTAATTCATACATTTTGAATACAGCACAGACAGTTTAACAACACAGACAGTTTGGGTGTATATTTAAGCAATCTTGGGTGTATATTAAACTTTCGTTCGGTGTAAAAGTTTATAATTTGTGTTTAGATCTGCCTTGATGTTTTCCTTCATATTTTACCACCTGTAATACAGAGCTTTTGAATACAGCACAGACAGTTTAACAACACAGACAGTTTGGGTGTATATTTAAGCAATCTTGGGTGTATATTAAACTTCCGTTCGGTGTAAAAGTTTATAATTTGTGTTTAGATCTGCCTTGATATTTTCCTTCATATTGTCCACCTCGTCCTACAATTAAAAAGTATATTCTGTTTAAGCAACAATATTAATTCAGTAAAGTAATACAGAGTTATATAGTTTTAAAGACAGTTACCTGTGGCCAATTATCCCATTCATACTTCGCCCTTTTAATGTTTTCGGGCGCAATTAACTCAAGCCACTTCATAACGTAAATAGCACAGTCATAGCTGAAAATGAAGAAAATAAATTACAAATCTCATTTAGGAAAGTTTAATGTTCAGAGTCATAAATTTATACCTTGATTTTTGGCCTGAGATATTAACGTATGTTACTTTAATTTTCAACTCATTCTCCTTTTTCTTTAGAGGTGCCCCGCCGGCATATGCTCTAATTCTTGAAATTACATATCCCTTAAAAACATACTAAAGATATAAAATACACCCAAATGAATGCACAAGATATAACCAACTGAATGGACAATATACACCCAACACAACAAACGAAATACACCCAACATAATAAACAACATACACCCAACTTCATAAACAAAATACACCCAAATGGTTTCACAAAATACACCCAACTCGATAAAGAAAATACACCCAAGTATGGTACTTACTTTTTCTCCTTTTTACTAGGTTATTTTCTTGGTGAATCCTCTGAGTCTTCTTGAGTCTCAGACTCAGAGGTAGAACTGTCACTATCAGTTGTTTCTTTCTCCGAAGACGATGTTGAACTTGCCTTCCTTTTTTTTTGTTTTTTTTATTTCTTATTTTTTTTCTTTTTTCTCTATTTTTTTCATTTTCTCTCTTGTTTGCACCATCTTTACAATCCCCTGAAACATTAGATATTTTAGTTAGCAGCATTCAGGTAAATAAAATACACCCAACATATTATGTTCACTTACCATATTTTCCTCTCTTTCCGCCGTCATTCTTTCATCCAACTGCTCCTTACTCCAGTTGGCAATCCAGGGTTTTGGCGGTCTTTCAGCCCTCTTCTTGCCTTTATTTTTAGAAAGATGAAAGTAAATTATCATCAGGGCAAAGAGGCAGCCATCAATTGCCTTTTTCTTTTTCTCCTTGTAGTCGGTTATGTCCTTGACGATAAAACTCAAAACATGCCCTCCCCAGTTTCGCTCTGTTATGGTGTCCATCTCAAAAATTGGGGCCAGGTGCACATGCGAGATTTTGTTTATTGTCGTTGGTAAAAGGAACGCCATCTGTATATAGAGAATGAAAATCCTCTTGAACATTAGGCGATCCTCTTCGTTACCAACGCCAATATCCATCATCTCATCTATAAGACTTTTGAGGGTCTTACCCTGGAATCTTCTAAAAATTTCTTTGTCATCCTCAAAACGTTTCTTATAATCGACTTTCTGAGGAAATAGATCTCCTACAAAAAGGAAAACAACATAGTATGAAAACCAGTTCAAATACACCCAAGCATCAACTAAAATACACCCAAGCATCAGTTAATATACAGTTATAATTTTTAGCGAGTTACCTGTTGCGTTGATGCCAAGCGCATCACCTTTTTTTTTTGTGTTATTTTAAAAGAACCGTATCTGGTTTTCAGTATGTTCTCCCCTAATTTGAAGTTGTTAGCCAGCTCCCTTAACACTTGATGATGCACCCTTAGTGGTGGGATGTGCATCAAACCACCGAATCCCAAATCCCTCACAATCGTTTTCTTCTCCTCACTCATGTTTCTGAATTTATCACTTAACAAATGTGTTGCACACTTAAGGTCTTTGGTTTGCTGTAAACTAAAATAAAATTATAGTCAGATATGTTTCTATTATATAAAACTGATTTCATCTAAGACATATATTTGTTCTTACATTTTTTTCAGCTTGATTTCTCGCTGCCATTTTTTCTGAAATGAAAAATACACACATAGATATCAGTAAGATACACCCATATATATGAGTCAGATACACCCATAGATATCAGTAAGATACACCCATAGATATGATTCAGATACACCCATATATATCAGTCAGATATCACTCAAACATGCATCAATATACAAGGTCAAGCAATATACACCCATGGACAAGCAAATATAAGAACAGTTGCAACTGCTGACTATTACAGTATACGTAGAGCAAGAAGAATAGTAAAACGTACAACAACGTAGAAGAACAGTAAAACCTAGTTCTTCAATTTCGAAATGTGAAAAATATACAGGAATGGTAATTTAACGTACCTTGAGTATTATACCTTTGTTTTCTCTGGAGATTCTTGATCGAGAGTTCTATGTTGTGTTGATGGAATTTTCGAATCTTAGCGACGAGTTGTATATCTTCAGTATCGAATGATGCTCGAAAATGGAACGTTTGCTTTTTCTCTGAATGGCTTTGAGAAGTGGAAGAAATGGAAGAGTCTGCCATTAAGGGGCGGTTTACGCGAAGCGTAACCGTTTGAGTGGAGCGCGTGAATGTTACGCTCCATTCAATATAATTCAGTGCGCGTGTGGAATGTTTGTGGGCTAGGGGCTTGTATCACTTGTAAGGCCTTATTGCTTGTATGTGTAGCAGGCCTGATAAAATTATAAACGGTAATGTTAAAAAAATAAAAAATAATTTAAATTTATCTTTTTTTTTTATCAAAGATAGGAGACTCGAACCCACAACCTCTTAATTGAGTATGAGGAGATTATGCCATTTGAGTTATTACTCATTGGTGAACTAAAGTGTAACTTATTTGCCATTGAATACATCAATTTAATCTTTGGTTGATAATTACAAAGGACGAAGTTAAATACAAATGCAACATTAAGGACGATTTTAATTGCAAAATAACAAGAGGGACGAATTCGATTCTGTCACTAAACTTAAGGGACCAAAATCGTACTTACCCCATAAAATAATTTACTACTTATACAAAATGACAAGATGATATTTTTAATTATTTCTATTATATTTTTTTATTTTTTTGAAAATATTTTTATCATTTTAATATTTTTAAAGGTAATTTTATCAATTTAATTAACCTTATTATTTTAGCTTCTATTTGGTCATTATTTTTATCCACTGACGTGTTACTTCATAATAGATATCATATAATGTTTGATTACGCATACACTACAGCACCTTTGATTTGCATTCAGAGTATCCGTTCTCTCAAAAGAAATGGTCCAATAATAGATAATCAAGTTGAAAGATTTTTTCTTTTAAGAAATTGGAAATAACATATATATATTGATAATCAAGTTGAAAGATTTTTTCTTTTAAGAAATTGGAAATAACATATATATTTGGTGTTGACAGATTTGTTGTTTGCTAAACATCCTTCGATTCTGTGCACTTTTAGAAACAATGAAAGGTTGATTCCTCAACTTGGTTGCACCGCCGGTAGATTGGATTTACTGATTAAATTCAGGATTGGATCTTCTGAAGAACAGGTAGTCCCTCATGCATAATCTTCCAAAGACAATTCTTAATTTTTGAATGACAGTTTATTTTTCACAAATTAGAGCATAATGCTTTGTGTTGGTACTGCTCTGACAAGTATTCTAAAGGTGGGTGAAAAAATTGGAAGCTTATTCTGTATGTTGAGTTCATAGTGAAACTACTACCTTTTTCTTTCATCTAGGTAACTCTATCTTCGATTTCATGTATATGTGTGTTGAGGATCACTGTAGCAATTTCCTGGTCTTTCTTCTGTATGTTGTGAGAGATTAGGAGTGATAGCTACATAGTCTCTGACCTATGAATCCTCCCTAATTTGAATAGATAGACCTCTGCCTACTTTTCAGAGAATTTTTCTTTAAGACTTTCTTTCCTTCCATTATATTATGCCAACTCCAGGAAGGATTTGTACCTGTTTCTGCTCTTAGGAAACCAGAATTCCGATAATAATACTTACTTTGGTAAACTTTACTGATAAGAGAGTTTGGCCTGGAGAGTAGACGCCATCCTTGCTTTGCTAACATCACCAGATTAAAGGCTTTAAGGTATTTGAAGTTTAGTCCTCCTTGATTTTTTAGTTTGCAAGTAATTCTCCAATCAATCTAGTGCATTCTCCGTTCAAACTCCTTTTGTCCCCACAAAAAATTATAGGATGGCTCTTTGAATTTTTTCAAGGAGAGTTTCTGGTAGTTTGAAACAGCTTAGAGTGTAAAAAGAAATCATCGTGGCCACAACCTTAATTAAAACTTCTCTATAGGAGTGTGTATGGTCTGGTCCGGCCTGAATTCGGCTTCACCCGTGCCGTGTGCACCCTAAGGGAACTAAAAAAGATATATATATGTTTTAAATTTATTTCAATATTATGTTATATTAAGTATTGTTTTGATCCCTAACGTTGAGGGTCAGAAGCGAAATTGTCCCCAATGTAATTTTTGATTTAGAATCGTCCTTAACGTTTTATTTCGTATTAAAATCGTCCTTTTAACTTTTTTCCGGACAAAAATACCCTCCACCACCGCCAGTACCTTTACCTCCATCACCACCAGCACCTTTACCTCCACCACCAAGAATAACAACATCAATGAAATCAACACAAATTCAATAAATCAAAGAATCAGAAATTCAATAAATCAACAAATCAACACAAATTCAACAAATTCAACAACCAAATCAACACACAACAACAATAAAATAAGAAAACAACAAATCAAAATCAGAATTAAAAGTAGAAGCAGAAGCAGTCACAAAAGCACAAGAAGAAAAAGTAGAAACTCAAGCAGAAGCTCAAGTAGAAGCAGAAAGTAGAGACCAAAGCAAGGAGCAGAAGCCGAAGCAAGAAGCAAAAGCCGAAGCAAACAGCAGAAGCAGAAGCAAAAACAGAGGCCGAAGCAGAAATAGGGAGTAACAGCGGCGAGAACGCGACGGGGAGGAGCGGCAAAAACGCGGTGGGGAGGAGCGACGGTGCAGAAGCAGAAGCTCTCTCCCTAGCTCGCGATGGCGGCTCCAAGCTTCGCTGGCGCCGTCCCCCCTTCCCCTTCCCCCTCTCCCTTCCCCTTTTCCTTCCCCCCTCCCTC
>NC_029788.2:11039928-11049389 GCF_000816755.2 Arachis ipaensis
TTATAAGTTTTTTATTAATAGGGGTAATTTAGTAATAAAATAAAAAATTTTATTAAAAAGAACGATTTTAATACGAAATAAAATGTTAAGGACGATTCTAAATAAAAAATTACATCAAGGATGGTTTCAATTCTGATCTTTAATGTTTGGGACCAAAATAATACTTATCCCTTATATTAATTATAAGCTTATTGTTTTATTTTTAATAACACTTGTTGAATTACCAAATAGATCAAAGACGCATCAAATTAGAATTTATGGTCAAATTCAAGTTCAAATATGGATATCAACTTTTCGGTAACAAGTTTCTTCCTTATAAATAAGTGCATCATAAATAAGTTTTTTTATAAATAAATTTCTTTATAAATTATTGTTAAAGCTTAAAAGACCCGATTTTTATCCGGTTTGGACCCGGTATAGTTGTGGCCCAGAAATATTTAGGTTTTATCGGGTTTAGAATCAGGTTAGAATCTAAAAAATAGACCCGGTGTATATTTAAGGTCGGATCTGGGTCAGGACAAATCCAGTTTCACCCGACCCATGAACACCCCTACTTCTCTGCCACTAGTAGATAAAAGAGCTCATTTCTAATGACTCAATTTCTGAGTCACCCTATCCTTAATGTAGTTGAAAGTAGCCTTTTTGGATCTCTGAATCACTGCTGGGAGGCCCAGATATTTGTTCTGATTTCCAATGTGTGGTATCAAAAGAATTTGAGCTAGTTGGTCACGAATGTGAATTGGGATATTTTTGCTAAAAAAAGCAGATGGCTTATCAAGATTAACCTTTTGCCCACTTATTTCCTCATAAACCTGTAAAATCCAAAGCAAGTTTTGTCATTTTTCCTCACTTGCTTTGCTAAAAAGTATTGAATTATCTGCGAAAAATAAATGGTTGATTTTAAGACACCTCTTATTGAGTCTCAAATCGGATATTTCCAGTCTCTGTTCTCCTTTGTGGAGTAGATGGGAGAGTCTCTCTGCACAAAATAGGAATAGATAGGGGGATATAAGGTCACATTGTCGTAACTCTCTATGTGGCTTGAAAAAACCATGAAGTTGACCTTCCACAGTAACAAAATAGGAAACTGTTGTCATAAGTTCCTTTATCCAAACCATCCATTTTTCACAAAATTTCAATTTCTGCATTATATTCCACACAAAACTCCATTCAACCCAATCATAAGCCTTACTCATATCTTATTTCAATGCCATATCATAATCTCCATAATTCTTATTTTTCAGAAAATGCATATATTCATGAGCAATCAATATGTTATTAAACCTGCCTTTGATAAAAGTACTTTGGGGGATCACTTATAATTCTGTTCATCACATTTTGTAGTCTATGAACCAGAATTTTAGAAATTATTTTGTAAAAAATAGTGCTTAAGCTTATAGGGCGGACGTGCTTCATAGATTTAGTATTCAGTACTTTTGGAATAAGACAGATATGTGTGTGATTGAAGGCTTTAAGAATTTTACCGCTAGAGAAAAAACTCTTTACTGCCTGAACCACGTCAGCTTTGATATTCTCCTGAAAAAATTGAAAAAAATTGGCTGTAAAACCATCCTCCCCCGGAGAGGAGAAGGGGTTGATGAAATAAACTGTTGTTTTTATTTCTGCTTCAGTAACTGGCCAAATCAGGAACCTGTTTGAGGCTACATTTATCTTGTTCGGTATACCTTGAAACTCCACTTCTAGGTTTCTAGGTTGGCTAGTAGCAAAGAGATCTTCCAAGTATTTTTGCGCTATTGCTGCCATATCCTCCAGATCATTAGCAACTCCACCCTCTTCATCCTCCAACTCCACTAACTTATTTTTCCTATTCCTGACTTAGAATTTGGAATGAAAAAATTTAGTGTTCTTGTTTCCCTAATTAAGCCACTGTGATTCACCCAAAAACTGTCTCTCAACAATTTTCTACCGGCAAGTGCACCGGATTGTCGTCAAGTAAAAACTCACTGTAGAGTGAGGTCGAATCCCACAGGGATTGGTTGGTTGATCAACATTAATTGGAGAATTGTTCTAGTTGAGCTAAATCAAAATTTAGTTGAGATTGCAGAATGTAAATTGGCGAGAAACTTAAAGTACAAGAAATTAAATGATAAAAATTAAATTGCGAGAAATTAAATGACAGAAGCTTAAATTGCATGAAATTAAATGGGAATGGGGATTAAGCATGAAATTAAAGAGCATAATCTAATGAGAATGGGTAAGATAATAGTAGGGGAATCATTGGGGTCTGGAGATGTGATAATTCTCCAGATCAAGTTTATTTTCAGCTCTTCCTCAATCAATGCATTCATTGATCTCCTTGGCAATCTTAGGTGATTAGATCCCAATTCCTTGGCAATCTAATCTCTCTAAGCATGAACAATTGCCCAATTCCTTGATTTAAGTGCTCATGGAAAGAGATGAAGATCGGTCACTGATTCTACCACACAAATTCATAGATCAAAGTATTAGTAGGATTACATGTCACTATATCCATCCAAACCTCAATCTAATCCAATGTGACAAAGCAATTCTAGCATGATCTCCTCATTCCTCTTCCAAGGTTCAGAGGATATCCAATTATGAATAGCTTCTTTCTCAAGTTAGATGAAGAACGAAAGCTTTCTAGCAAAATCAAGAGAAAAGAAAGAAGAAGAAGAATGAAAACTAATATTGATCCATTGAATTACACAGAGCTCCCTAAACCAATGAAAGGGGTTTAGTCATTCATAGTTCAAATCAATTTACAGAAAAAGAAAAGTGCAGAAAGAAATAAAGAAAGTACAAAAGAAATTAAAAGAAAGGTGCAGGAAATGAAAATCAGGGAATTGAACTCCCAGAGTCCCCCTCAGGGGCTCCCAAGTGCTCCCTAAATCTTCAACAATTCTTCTATTTATATCCCTCTTTCCATCTTCAATTGGATCGTCAAATACTGGGATGTGGGTCTTGGCCTTGATTGAAGCAATTAGGATTGATTCCTTGATGATGGACGTTGGCAACTAACATTCATATTCTGTATTTGTGCATTTTGGAATGAGTTAACGTTGGTGATCACGTTTGTACAAAAATGTTGGGCCAAATGTCCCCTTTGAAAAAATGGTTTCTGGTTACTGTCATCGATGTTTGACTCAACGTTGGAGTGCCTATAAGTACACGTGGATGGTCAATTTTGGCCATTTCACGCGTAAGCGTAACCAATGCGCGCGCGAAGTTGGAGAGAAATGCCTTCCCACGCGTACGCATCATAGACGCGTACGCGTCGATGCAAAATCTCCAACTCCAGTTTTCGAACACTTATCGCGAACGTTGGACCCAGCGTTGGACTAGCAACGTTCCCTCCAACGTTGGCTTATCCACGCGTGCGCGTCACCTACGCATGCGTGTGGATGCTAAATTCTCAAATTCCAAAACTGAACTTTGTATCGCGAGCGTTAGGGGTAACGTTGGTTTGGCAACATTACCTCCAACGTTGACACCCTTTTTTGCATAATGTTGCACATCAAGCCTTGGGACGTTACTTTGTCCTCTTGTCAACGTTGCCAATTTCATTCTCACTATAGGCTATTATATATGGTTGGAAAGCTTTGAATATCAGCTTTCTAACCCAACTGAAATCACCTCAATTGGACATTTACAACTCAAGTTATGCTCCTTTGAAGGAGACAGGGTCGCTGGTGTCGGTGTGCAACGTTGGCGCACCAACGTTTACACCAACGTTGGTAACAATGCCAGATTTTGAAGCTCAAACGTATTGTCCACTCCATACTATTATATATTTTTGGAAAGCTCTGAATGTCTACTTTCAAATGCCATTGGAAGCACATCATTTGGAGCTCTACAACTCGAGTTATACTCCATCGAAGGTGCAGAGGTCAGCTGGCCTTACTACAGGTTGGTACTATGTCGTCTATGCACATTTCGGGGCAGTTTTCTCCCTCAATTTTATTGTCCACCATGTAGTTCCATATATTCTTGGAAAGCTCTGGATTCTTACTTTCTAATATTTTTGGAATCACCTCATTTGAGGCTCTGTAGCTCAAGTTATTCTTGTTTGAAGTATATCCCTTCAGGCTGTTAGGAGCAAAGTTTGTGGCAACGTTGATGAGCCAACTTTGGCCACCAACGTTGCTTGCTCTTCTTCTTCTCTGCCCTTCCTTTGCTTCTTCTTACCTATCATCCACCAAACAAAATGCATCATTCATAGCATCAAATAATTCTTTGCATAAATCTCATGAAAATGCACAAAATTAACATTATTTGATTGAATCAAGACAAGCATGAATTTCTCATCTAAATACTTACTTATTGCTTAAGAAATGCATGAAACTACTCTAAAACAAACTAAAAATGACTTGTGAAACTAGTCAAGATACCCTGGCATCACAACACCAAACTTAAATCTTGCTTGTCCTCAAGCAAGTGATAGAACATGAAAATACAAGAGATACAAGTCCTTATTCAGAGAATTCAAATCCTTGGTTCATGGAGTTTCATGCATGGCAACTTAGGTTCATGTTCATGCTGGTTTCTGGCTCCTATATGCTCTTGTCTTGCAGAATTTCCAACGTAGTTAACTTCTTCTTCCTCTATGTTTGACTCCTCTGATGTTGATGGTTGGGTGTGGATTGCTGCTACCTGGCTTGCTTCTATTTTCTTTGTGAGATCTGCCAATTGCTTGGCAATCATCTTGTTCTGAGCCAAAATTGCATCCATGTTGTTCATCTCCATGACTCCTCTATTATTGCTTCTCTCAGAGGCATAAAAGTACTCATTCTCGGCCACTGTTTCAATGACATCAATGGCTTCCTCAATCGTCTTCTTCTTGTTGAGTGAGCCTCCAGATGAGTGGTCTACAGCCTTCTTTGATTCATAGGAAAGTCCTTCATAAAAGATATGCAACTGCACCCATTCATTGAACATATCATGAGGGCACTTCCTTGTCAAATCTTTGAATCTCTCCCATGCCTCATAAAGTATTTCACCATCCTGCTGTCTGAATGTTTGAACCTCCGCCCTCATCCTGCTGACTCTTTGTGGAGGATAGAACCTTAACAAGAATTTGTTGACTACATCCTCCCAAGTTGTGAGGCTCTCCTTTGAAAATGATTCTAGCCACTTGGATGCTTTATCCCTTAGAGAAAAGGGGAATAGAAGCAACCTATAGGCATCAGGATGAACTCCATTTGACTTTACTGTATCACATATCCTTAGGAATTTAGTGAGATGATGATTAGGGTCTTCTTGGGCACTTCCTCCAAAAGAACAACTGTTTTCAACCAATGTGATGAGCTGTGGCTTCAACTCGAAATTATTAGCATAGATGATGGGCCTTTGAATGCTGCTACCATAGTTTCCTGGGTTTGAATTGATGTAGGACCCTAGAACTCTCCTTTCTTGTCCGGCAGGATTGGCTGCACCTCCTCTGGCATGATTGTTCACCTCTCCTTCATGATGGTTTTCCATATTATCCTCCATGTTTGTATCAAAGTCTTCCTTCTCTTCCTCTGCACCAACAGCTATTTTTCCTCTTGCTTCCCTCCTTAATCTTAGGAAGGTTCTTTTCGGTTCACTATCAAAAGAGGTTGAAGTTTCTCTTCTTCTACCTGTCATACAATGAACAAGTACAAGAAACAACAAGTGCAGATTCTACTAAAACAGAGTATAGTTAGCTTGGTCAGAGCAATTTATCAAATGGTTAGTGGGTTAGCTTGCTGGAAAGTAAAGAAGTAAAGAAAAATAAAGGGAAACAACTAAAATTGCAGAAAGCGAAGATAAACAACTGAAATTAAAATTCAAAAGAAAATTGCTCAATCTAGTTATCTTCCAATTTAGTAATTGTCAATACAAAACCAATCCTTGGCAACGGCGCCATAAACTTGATTCACCCGAAAACTGTCTCTCAACAATTTCCTACCGGCAAGTGCACCAGATTGTCATCAAGTAAAAACTCACTGTAGAGTGAGATCGAATCCCACATGGATTGGTTGGTTGATCAACGTTAATTGGAGAATTGTTCTAGTTGAGCTAAATCGAAATTGAGTTGAGATTGTAGAATGTAAATTGGCGGGAAACTTAAAGTGCAAGAGATTAAATGACAAAAATTAAATTGCAAGAAATTAAATGACAGAAGCTTAAATTGCATGAAATTAAATGGGAATGGGGATTAAGCATGAAATTAAAGAGCAGAATGTAATGAGAATGGATAAGATCAAAGTAGAAGATTCATTGTGGTTAGGAGATGTGATAATTCTCCGGATCAAGTTCATTTTTATCTCTTCCTCAATAAATGCATTCATTGATCTCCTTGGCAATCTTAGGTGATTATATCCCAATTCCTTGGCAATCTAATCTCTCTAAGCATGAACAATTGCCCAATTCCTTGATTTAAGTGCTCATGGGAAGAGATGAAGATTGGTCATTGATTCTACCACACAAATTCATAGATCAAAGTATTGGTAGGATTACATGTCACTATATCCATCCAAACCCAATCTAATCCAATGTGAGAAAGCAATTTTAGCATGATCTCCTCATTCCTCTTCCAAGGTTCAGAGGAGATCCAATTATGAATAGCTTCTTTCCCAAGATAACTATCCAATTGGATGAAGAACGAAAGTTTTCTAGCAAAATCAAGAGAAAAGAAAGAAGAAGAAGAACAAAAACTAATATTGATCCATTGAATTACATAGAGCTCCCTAACCCAATGAAAGGGGTTTAGTTGTTCATAGCTCAATTCAATTTACAGAAAAAGAAAAGTGCAGAAAGAAATAAAGAAAGTACAAAAGAAATTAAAAGAAAAGTGCAGGAAATGAAAATTAGGGAATTGAACTCCCAGAGCCCCCTCAGGGCCTCCCAAGAGCTCCCTAAATCTTCAACATATCTTCTATTTATATCCCTCTTTCCATCTTCAATTGGATCGTTAAATACTTGGATGTGGGCCTTGGCCTTGATTGAAGCAGTTAGGATTGATTCCTTGATGATGGACATTGGCAACTAACATTCATATTATGTATTTGTGCATTTTGGAATGAGATTAGCTTTAACGTTGGTGATCACGTTTGTACAAAAATGTTGGGCCAAACGTCCCCTTTGGAAAAATGGTTTCTGGTTGCTGTCATCGACGTTTGACTCAACGTTGGAGTGCCAACGTTTGCCCATCCATGCGTACGCGTGGATGGTCAATTTTGGCCATTTCACGCGTAAGCGCGCGAGGTTGGAGAGAAATTCCTTCCCACGCGTACGCTTCATAGACGCGTACATGTCGATGCAAAATCCCCAACTCCAGTTTTCGAACACTTATCGCGAACGTTGGACCCAGCGTTGGACTAGCAACGTTCCCTCCAACGTTGGCCTATCCACGCATGCGCGTCACCTACGTGTGTGCGTGGATGCTAAATTCTCAAATTCCAAAACTAAACCCTTTATCGCGAGCGTTGGGGATAACGTTGGTTTGGCAGCGTTACCTCCAACGTTGACACCCTTTTTTGCATAATGTTGCACATCAAGCCTTGGGACGTTACTTTGTCCTCTTGTCAACGTTGCCAATTTCATTCCCACTATAGACTATTATATATGGTTGGAAAGCTTTGAATGTCAGCTTTCTAACCCAACTAGAATCATCTCAATTGGACATCTACAACTCAAGTTATACTCCTTTGAAGGGGACATGATCGTTGGTGTCGGTGTGCAACATTGGAGGCAACGTTGGCGCACCAACGTTTACACCAACATTGGTAACAATGCCAGATTCTGAAGCTCAAACGTATTGTCCACCCCATACTATTATATATTGTTGGAAAGCCCTGAATGTCTACTTTCCAATGCCGTTGGAAGCGCATCATTTGGAGCTCTACTCGAGTTATACTCCGCCGAAGGTGCAGAGGTTAGCTGGCCTTACTACAGGTTGGTACTATGTTCGTCTATGCACTTTTCGGGGCAATTTTCTCCCTCAATTTTAGTGTCCACCATGTAGTTCCATATATTCTTGGAAAGCTCTGGATTCTTACTTTCCAATGCTTTTGGAATCACCTCATTTGGGACTCTGTAGCTCAAGTTATTCTTGTTTGAAGTAGACCCCTTCAGGCTGTTAGGAGCAAAGTTTGTGGCAACATTGGTGAGCCAACTTTGGCCACCAACGTTGCTTGCTCTTCTTCTTCTCTGCCCTTCCTTTGCTTCTTCTTACCTATCATCCACCAAACAAAATGCATCAAAGTATTTCCTTAATCACAAGATAATGCATCATTCATAGCATCAAACAATTCTTTGCATAAATCTCATGAAAATGCACAAAATTAACACTGTTTGATTGAATCAAGACAAGCATGAATTTCTCATCCAAATACTTACTTATTGCCTAAGAAATACATGAAACTACTCTAAAACAAACTAAAAATGGCTTGTGAAACTAGCCAAGATGCACTGGCATCACACTGCACTCTCGATTTTTCTCTCCAATACCGTTGCTCCTGTTTCAATGCCTCCTCTAGTTCCGCTTCCCATATTCGAATACTACTTCCATTTGTCTCGGAATAACCTTTATTGGATTCTTAAACAATCTGATCCTTAAGGTGCTGAATATTGGTTTGTGAGTTAGAGGAAGAGGTTTTTTGCCATTCAACAATCTTATGCCTACAATGTTTTAATTTCCCAACCAGTTTGTACATTGGTGAGCCTTGAATGTCGACCTTCCAAGACCTTTTGATCAGATTAATAACTTCTTCATTCTCACATCAGCGTTCCTGAAACCTGAAACGACGCTTCCCTCTCCTTTCCTCCATCCCCGAACTGAGAAGTAACGGTCTATGATCAGAACCTGTGTCCTCTAGATGCTTCGCAACAGCCGCTGAAAATTCAGTTCGCCAGCTATTTGTAACTAAGATTTTGTCCAACTTTTCTCTAATAAAGCTCCTTTCGAATTGTCTATTAAATTGCTCCATGTGAATTTATCATCCTTGTATCTCATGTCTACTAACCTCCTGGAATTAATAAAATCATTGAACTGCTGGATGAAAGTTACGGTCTTAATTCGGCCACCTTCTTTTTTATGATTGGAATGGATTGCATTATAATCACCCATCACATATAATACTCTCACTCTATCTCTCCAGAACTTCCAAAACTTTATTAAATTGTCCCGCCCTTATACCTTCTTCAGTATGCAAGTAGACATCTATCACTATAATACTTTACTCTTTTATTCTTTAAATGTATAATGAGTGTTCTTACTCAAATTTTTTTTTCTTATAAAAGGATCATTTTTTACACAATTATTTATAATATTACATCCATAATGTTCTATTCCGAATTATTTTCGTTGATCCAGATGCTAATTATATTAAAATCTTATAAGTTACGTCTATTTAATTTGGATATGTAATATTTAATATTTTATTTTATTTTTTACTATTTATGAGTTTTTTTATATCAGATTTAAACAAAATCAAGTAATTAAGTTAAAAATACTG
>NC_029788.2:11049394-11050096 GCF_000816755.2 Arachis ipaensis
TTTCTAGTTTTTTTTTGTTCCAAACCATAGTTTGTTTTAGATAATTTGAGATTTTATTTTCTGATGTATTGAGTATGATTTTATTTCAATGCTCTTTATTATCATATTATTAGTTAATAATTTTTTGAGTTAATACTCAATTTGGTCTTTGAGTTTACAAGTAAGCCTTAATTTAGTCTCTAAAGTTTCAATTGCCTCTATTTAGTCTACAAAATTTATAAACGTGCTTCATATTAGTCCCTGAGACGATTTTTAGTATAAAAACGTTAATGGAGCGCTGGTATAGACTATTAGATATCACGTTAAAATTTGTAAAATGATACAGTTTTGGTTTTGGCATTTAAATAGCTCAAAAAGAGCATCGCATCACTTATTTTGTTAGGTAAAATTTTAATAAACACAATTTACGATGTTATTTTTTGGTTATTTGAGTGTCAAAACTAAAATGACATCATTTTACAAAGTTTAGTGTGACATTCGGCTGTTTACAACAATGTTCCGTTAATATTTGTACGTTGAAAATTATTTCAAGCATTAACATAAGTTATGTTCACAAAGTTTGAGGATTAAATAAAGGCAATTAAAACTATAGAGACTAAATTAAAATTTGCATATAAGTTAAAGAACCAAATTGAATATTATTTCTAATTTCTTTACTAAATGTCAAAGAATTATACTAATAGAAGAAATATGTATACTAAT
>NC_029788.2:11050103-11053837 GCF_000816755.2 Arachis ipaensis
CGTATATTAATTGAATTGTTACAATTAATAAAAAAATCAGTGTACATAGATGCATAATTAGTATATAATTATGAGATAAATAATATCTTAATTTAATACCATTTACACTGATCATTAGATTTATTATTGTAATGAATACATGAAAAAAAGAAGAATCAAATATTGTTTGTATTAACACAAATTGTATGAGACTTTTTAATAACTATTAATACCTAATAATTAAACCTCTTAAAATAATAATAAATGGAACCTAATCAATTTATATGCACAATACTAAACATAATTGAAACCTAATCAATTAGAACCTAATAATTAGAATTATAATCTCTTAAAAAAATCATGTTTTTTTTTATAAATACAAAACGACGTCATTTCAGTGTTCCGATGGATGGAAAGTGTTTTAGGGACTAGTATGAATTTCGGAATGCTAAGTTCGAAGATAAAATTGAGTAATTATTAACTTCAAAAACCATTTTAAAACTTTGAATATAACTTCAAGAATCATTTTAAGACTTAACTCAACACCTATTTGATAATTTTTATTTTTTTTGAGATAAATTTGTTCGTACGAAAATTTTCGAATACTAAATAATCATCCTAAAATGAAATGAGATTTTGTTATATTATTCTTTCTAGCTAAATGTGTTATGCCAGTAAATTTTTATTAGAGGTAAATTCTTTCTATTTGTTTTGTTCCTTAATTCGTGCTACCAAAAATATTCCATAACACAACAAAAATTATATAGAATCTTATCCTACTAAATTGCATCAAATACATAAATCTAAGTATCTAACTCCGTCATTATGTTTTATCATAGCAATGCATGCATGCACTTAGTTTATTTAGACTTAAATATCTTTTGATAAATTTGTAAAAGTTTAATTTTAAATTTGTAAGAATTTAATTTTAATGTATTGATAGTATATAAAATTTTAAACAATTATTTAATTAAATTTATGTGTTTAAATAACTTTTTATTTATAATCAATAAATTAAGAATTAATCTGTTGCTAATCAAAATTTTATTTAAAAGTTTGTTGTTAGCTAATAAATTATTGTATGTACAAAATAAAATTCAAATTCTCAATATTTATTTGTATAGATGAGTGAGTTAACCATTCGATTAATTAAAGTTATTTTGTAAATTATATTGATAATTCATGAAAATTAAATTCTATAGTATATATAAACGATTTAATTTAATTTATGGAAGATTTGCTATGAACGTGAAAAGAAGGTTTAGACACCAGCAAAAATGTATTTGGAAAAAATTTAGGGTCAGTAATTTTTGTGTTTTTTGGCTAGCACTTAATTATTAAAACAAAAGTGAATGATCTCCTACCATTAAATATAATTTCACACCATTAAAAATATTATTGATGGCCAATTAATAGTTACAAAATACTAAAATTAATGACCCTAGCATTCCTAATGTATTTGCATGATTTGCTCATTTAGAAGATTTCTTCATAACTAATAAGGTAAGACAAACCCTCACGGAGAAAAATATATTCCAATCTTAAAATTAAAAATAAAAACTAATTCTCTAAATAGAAATTCAACCAAATGCGAATAAAAGCGTGCCATTACCAACACCAAAATTTCAATCTCCGCACACAAACCCATCCATGGCAGAAAAACCAGCTTCTCCTTCATGTTTTTTCTTTGCAGCTTCTCTTGTTCTACTAACCCTTTCTTCTTGTTTGGCATCACCAACACCAACACCACCATCACCCTCCTGCCTCTCAGGCACACTCTCCAACATACTCTACCGCAACAACAACGCTTCTTTCCCCACAGTTCTGGAAAACTACATACGCAACGCTAGGTGGAACACAACTACAACACCAAAGCCATTGCTCATCATCACACCCCTTCAAGAATCCGACGTTCAAGCTGCAGTTCTCTGCGCCAAGAGGATTGGCCTCCAAATCAGGATCCGAAGCGGCGGCCATGACTACGAAGGCCTTTCGTATGTCTCCCGATCCCAACAACCCTACTTCGTTCTTGACATGTCCAATCTCCGGCAAATAACCGTCGACATTGGAAAACAAGTTGCCACGGTTCAAGCCGGAGCCACGCTCGGAGAACTTTACTATAATATATGGAAAAATAGCAAAATCCATGGCTTCCCTGCTGGATTGTGCACCACTCTTGGCGTTGGTGGCCACATAAGCGGAGGAGGCTACGGTGCCATGTTGAGAAAATACGGTTTATCCGTTGATAATGTAATCGACGCGAAAATCGTTGATGTTAAGGGTAGAATTCTTAATAGAAAGGCGATGGGGGAGGATCTTTTTTGGGCTATTAGAGGCGGCGGCGGAGCGAGTTTTGGTGTAGTTTTGTCGTATACAGTTAAGTTAGTTCCTGTAACTGAAAATGTAACCGTTTTTCGCGTGGAAAGGACGTTGGAACAGAATGCAACAGATCTTGCCGTTCAGTGGCAGCAAGTTGCTCCAACCATTGATGATAGGTTTTTCCTTCGGCTTCTCTTGCTCCCTTCCAACAAAACGGTTAAAGCCAGTATTGTAGCGTTTTTTCTCGGTGGTGCTGACGAGGCAGTTTCGATATTGAAGAAAAAGTTTCCTCTTCTTGGTCTCGAGAAACAGAATTGCATTGAAATGAGTTGGATTGAGTCGGCGATTTGGTTGAATAATCCCGATGATTACAAGATCGGTGTTAAGCCGGAGATTATTCTGAATCGGCGTCTCAATACAGCTGGTTTCCTCAAGAGAAAATCCGATTATGTTCAGGTTCCGATCTCCAAAGAAGCGTTGGAGGGGATAGCGAAGAAGATTATTGAGCTGGGGAAGGTTGCGCTTGCGTTCAATCCTTACGGCGGGAAGATGGCTGAGATTCCGGCGGACGCCACCGCTTTCCCTCACCGTGCCGGGAACTTGTTCAAGATTCAGTATTCTGTGAATTGGAATGATTCATCTCCTGCCGCGGCTGAGAATTTTGTTAATGAGACTAGGAGCTTGTATAGTTACATGACTCCATTTGTGTCCAAGAATCCAAGAAGTGCGTTCTTGAATTATAGAGACCTTGACATTGGAATCAATACATTTGGAAAGAATTCTTATGAAGAAGGGAAGGTCTATGGGGCCAAGTACTTCAATGGAAACTTTGAGAGGCTGGTGAAGATTAAGACTGCGGTTGATCCTGATAACTTTTTCAGGAATGAGCAGAGTATTCCGATTCTTCCAAACAACCACTAGTAGTTAATTTGCTAGCTAGGGATGGAAATTTAGAGCATAGCATAGTAGCTAATGATGCTCTTAATTCTGTGTTAGATATTAATAATTATTCCATGTGGATAATGCTTCATCTATTGGTATTTAACTATTTATGACTATTGCATGATGTACTTATTTTGATGTTTGAATAATTCAAATGTGGTTAGTAAATGAGATACAAGACTTCATTTTTTATTCGTTCTTATTTTTTCAATTACATTTATACATAAGTTATATTAATTAATAAATTTCAACATTGTTTCATCGGTTCCAAGGATTTAATTACTTCTTCTCCATGCTCCTCCTAACAATAACGTTCAGCTGTATTAATTATGGCACTTAATCACAGTAGTGAGCAGGTTTAAAAAAAAAAATTATTTCGAGGACTTTGACTTATGATGCATGTGCATTCTGAAATATATACACAATATGACTTGGAATACACCAACACACAAATACAGATACCAATTTTTTATATATATAAAATACAGGACGGA
>NC_029788.2:11054548-11056118 GCF_000816755.2 Arachis ipaensis
GCTAATGCGTGATAGTATTTAAGTATGTTCAAGTGTGTTTAAAGAAGCAATTTTTATTTTTTTCATTAAGATATGGTTGGATACAACAAATACGCGTATCGGACGAATATCGATAAATGTCGTATCTAAAATATGTCTCGTACAAATACGACAACCCAATGAAGTGTCTTTATAAATTTAGAATTATATTACAAAAAATAATTTAAACAAATATATACTTACCTCTCTAATTAAGGTAATTGCAAAACTAATTAAAAAATCTTGACCACCATAAAGACACAAACTATCTTCAACCTTAACTATACAAGACAAAGCAAAGTCACGATTATAATAAAGTTGACAGAACAATAAAAAAACCTAGAGCACACAGATAGGTTTAGTAAGCAAAATTTAATGATAAAAAATAAAATTTTTGCTAATGGATATTTTTTTTTAAAATAATTTATTTTTTCTTAAAAAATGGATAAAGTTAACATTAGTTAACACAAAAAGTTTAAAAGGAATTAAAGAGTAGATTTTTTAAAAGTTAGAAGGGAGGGGAATGTACATTTATAAAATAGAGGGCGAGGAAAGTGTCATTTTAGTATCTCATAGGGGAGGAGAGTGAAATTTTCTCAAAAATAAATTATCTAAATTAATAGGCAAAAAATTAATAATTCTAACTAATATTAATTTAAATGATATTGAATTTTTTAGATCAATATAAAATAATTTTATTCAAAAAATTAAAAAATAAATAAGAATTATTAGACTAAAAATATAACAATTATCAATAAAAATTGATAAATTAAAGGACAATTTACATAAATAAATTGTTTGCCCCTCAAATTTACGCAATTACATTGTTACAAATATGAAGACGCAAATATATTGTTTCATATATTTATAGAAACTGCTACTGCCAGTAGCGGTTTACCAAAACACATAATCCGCTATAACCAGCAGCGGATTACATGTGAATGGGGAAACACAGAAACCGATAGAGGCTGTCGCGGTTTCTATTTATTGATGCTTGGCCATAAACCGCGAGAGGCAGCAGCGATTTACGTTGAGTATGAAAACAAATAGTAAAACTAATATTTATCTAAAAAATAATTACAAAACAAATAATTAATGGTATATACTATTTAAATAATATCATAAATAAAAAAATTTAATTTATCATTTCACAGTATAATTTAAAAAATATAAATATGCATGTAATAAATTTTTTATTTGTATTTATTATTAAAAGTGAGACCAAATTACAAATAAAAAAATACAATACTCAAAATATTAAATTATATAAATTAAGACTAATTTTTTTTATTCTCATCTCTTTTAAAATTTATAAACCAAGACCAAATAATATATATTTTCTGTAATTGTAGAAGCCTTTTGTTAAAATTATATTTTATTTACATATTTAAAAAATTAAAATAAAATTAATTTTGTATTTTAAATTTTAAAATATAAATTTTTATATATTTATTAAATCTATGTTGATAGAGAGGTATAATTATTCTGATAGATATTAGTAATTTTATTTTTTTAAATTTATAAAAATAATTCATAAGAATATAAAATTTTA
>NC_029788.2:11056717-11058436 GCF_000816755.2 Arachis ipaensis
AAAAAATGGCTTAAAAAATGTTAGGAGTACTATAAAAATTTGTAATGTTCTAATGACTTAGGTAAATACATGCATGTACTCAAATTTTAAATAAAATACTCTACATAGTCAATAACAATTTAGAAATTAAAGAAAATATTTTATTCCATACAAAACAATTAAAAAATATATTTTATTCTATACAGAATAATTTTAAAAAAATGGCTTAAAAATTATTATTGACTATGTAGAGTATTTCTTTAATGTACTATAAAAATTTGTAATGTCCTAATGACGTAGGACATTAAAGAAATACTCTACATAGTCAATAATAATTTAGAAATTAAAGAAAATATATTTTTATCATGTATTTACAAACTTTTATAATACTCATAACATCTTTTAAGCCATTTTTTTAAAATTATTCTGTATAGAATAAAATATATTTTTTAATTATTTTATATGGAATAAAATATTTTCTTTAATTTCTAAATTGTTATTGACTATGTAGAGTATTTTATTTAAAATTTGAGTACATGCATGTATTTACCTAAGTCATTAGAACATTACAAATTTTTATAGTACTCCTAACATTTTTTAAGCCATTTTTTAAATTATTTTGCATACAATAAAATATTTTTTTGTGGTATAATTTAAATAAATTTATTAAAAAATATTCATGAGCTATTAAGAATGGGCAGAAGAGTATTGTATAATCACATTAAAAATAGCTTTTAATAAGTACAAGTAACAACAATTGTGTTTAGTAAAATAGCTTTTAAAATTTAAAAATACTATAATAGACTTATTAATTTTTTAACAGTATAATTCAAATTATACCATGAATAATTCGAATCAGTCCAATTCGAATTACTTGGGAACGTGTGCATGGGTGTAATTCGAATCAGGTTGATTCGAATTAGTGTGTGTGCAATTGTGTATAATTTGAATCAACATGATTCGAATTATATGTAAATACAGTTCGAACTTACCTGATTCGAACTACATATATACGTGTTTTGGTTGATATATGAATCAGATTTGGCTTTTGGCGGATTTGTGTAAATAAATACTCACCTTGGCTTATTTTAGTTTTTTGTCCTAATTTTGATGAATAAAATAGAAAATATAAATATGTATGTAATAATTTTTTATTTGTATTTATTATTAAGATGAGACTAAATAGCAAATCAAAGAGTGAGTACTCACAAAGTACTAAAATATATAAATTAAGACTAATTTTTTTTATCTTCATCCCATCTAAAACTCATGAATAATAAAATAATTTATTTTTAGTAAAAAATTTACTAAAGTATACCTTTTTCTTTAAAAATTACTTCATTTTTTATCCATATAAATCATATGATTGCAAAAAATATATACTCAACGTAAACCGCTGCTGCCTCCAGCGGTTTAGGCACGTGTCCCAATACACATAAACCGCTATTTACAGTAACGGTTTATGGCCAAGCATCAACAAACAGAAACCGCGACCGCCTTTAGCGGTTTCTGTGTTCCCCCATTCGCACGTAATCCGCTGCTGGTTATAGCGGATTATGTGTTTCGGTAAACCGCGTAGCGGTTTTTATAGATATATGAAACAATGTATTTGCTTCTTCATATTTGAAACAATGCAATTGAGTAAATTTGAGATAAAAATAATTTATTTATATAAATTGTCCTAAATTAAAATATGGATCTTCAAAAATAAAAAAATTATTAAAAGAATTATAAATAAAA
>NC_029788.2:11058467-11059323 GCF_000816755.2 Arachis ipaensis
TAACTGGGCACTTAGCTATCACTAAATAAAGGAACTCACAAGAAGTTAGTACGAAAGACTCGAACCTGCATTTTTGGAGAATATGTTTCAAGCTTTTAACACGGTAACTTTGGATTTGAAATCCTCAAAGATCCATCTAGCTACTTCACATACATTTTTGTGGAACGAAAATATAATTGCAAAATAAAATGTTATATGCATACATATATATTCTAAAAGCAAAAGTTGTGTTTCATAGATCTATTTATTTTATATAATTCTCAATTCAAACAAGTATGAATGCCTCCTATATACATATACTGTAGGTATGAAGAGAGAATTTTGTCTTCGGAAGTAAATTACATGAACATATAGAAAAGTTCAAGAGTAGCATCACCATCTTCTCCCAAGCTATAGTAGCCATTTAAGCATAAGTCCTATAATTATATTAGACTTCCATTCCAGAATATATTTATCCAAGTCTTATATATACTTAACTTACCAAAACACAGCAATATGATTGATTATCATCTCAATAGAGAGACTTACAATTCTTATCAACGTAACTAAGTACACTAGCTATCTAGCTATCTAATGTCCCTTTTCTTCCGTTGAATATCGATCTACCTTTGCTTTTACTTTTAACAAGACTAGTATATTCTTTTATTAAAATAAACGAACGAATGGACAACTGAACAAATCGCTAATTGCTGACATAATAATTAATAAATAACAACAAATCATATATTATACTTATATATATACAGCGTACGTGTGGTAAATGTATATATATGGAATAGAATCATACACTATAATAATTTAATAATTTATATACAATATAAAGGGATGATGGCCGTCATTATTACTCAGACCTAAG
>NC_029788.2:11059490-11060839 GCF_000816755.2 Arachis ipaensis
TATATATATATATTTATTGAAAACACATATGTTTCATCGTGAGAAGCAACATAAATTGCGACAAAACAAGAAGTACGACATCAAAAACAAAATAAAGGTTGCTTACACAGTAACATTTTTGTTGATATATATGTGATATGGAATAACATTGCCAAAGGATGAGTAGTTGCCCTTGTAGGTCAAGGCTTAAAACTAGGTTGCTAATAACATATATGATGCACTTTCTTCTCTCTTGAAGCCATAGCTGTTATTCTTGTTGTTGTTGTTGTTGAAAACACCGTTATCCTCCCAGCAGGAGGATCTAAAATTGAGATTCATTATTTTGGAAGAAAAAAACAAGGAAGGTGCATCATCAGTTGGTGACAAGAGCAAAATAGAATGATGATAGTGCTCTAGTGAGGGGAACATGTTGGGTAGTGTGATAATAAGTAGTGGAGCGAATTAAAGCATCTTCCATGGGATATACGGATATACCCTTTACGCACACTTAAGTGTTATTTTGCCTTTGATGATGCCATTCACTTTTTTGATAAAATAATCATCAAGCTGCTGACATTTGCAATTTTTCTGTTTTTGGGCTATCAAGTGATCATGGGCCTAGCTATCTCCAATCATGTTTCTCTCCATTTTGCAAGCTAGGAGTTTTAAATGCAGCCGAGACTTGGAGCTAGTAGCAGAATCTGCTGCCTCACAAGAAGCTGCATCCGAGTTCAAGTCCTATAAAAAGAAAATAAACCCTTAAATAAATTCATGTAGTGTGTAAGTGTGTTGTGTAAATGTGTAATACATGAATAATACCTAGGATTAGAGACTGTCTAATTCATCTGATAAAAAAAATTTAATTAACTAACTTCGAAATAGTCAACCATTTGACCTAACACAAATAGTATTTGCATGGTTTTGTGGTCAGTGTCATTCCTGTAAAATTAACTTTTATATGGAAAGAACATTGTTGTAATGCACTAGTATTGGGTGAGATTTAAGTATTTGTGGTGGGGTAGTAGTTTTTCGCAATTTGCAAAAAGCATAAAAGACCAATAATTTTTTTTTCGCAACCTACGAAATAGGTTAAAAAAGAATTATACTTTTTGCAACATGCCAAAAGCACCTTACATTAATGGTTGCATTTTGTAACTTGTGAATTGTGTTAAGTGTTAGTTTTAATATGATTTTGTTTGGCAAATTTTAAAAAAGAATAGGCCCAAATATATGTATTTTTACTTATTGCTTGGCCCATTTTAATAGAAAATACCAATTTTAAAGTTATATTAAAATCTTTTATCCTAATTCTTATACAAAAAGAAAGGTAAATTCAAATAGAACTAAAAATTAATAGTCGATACTCCAAT
>NC_029788.2:11060844-11061577 GCF_000816755.2 Arachis ipaensis
GTCATCGCCTAACCAGAAGTTTGGTGTACAGGTACAGGAATTTCATATTAATATGTTTCGGGACCCGCCACAACATAACCCACCTTGTTATTGTGTTTTTTGGTACCATGACGTAGTCAATTTGGTCAAGCCATTCAATTCGAATTAGTCCAAATCTCAGGCAACATAAAATAAGAGGAGTTTGATTTCAAACCGCTTTAATCGATTGAAGTGGTAAACTATATATTTTAAAATATATAAGCTTAGTTGACTTATCAACGCGGAAACTTAAGCAAGCTAGGTCATGGTGCCAAAGGTTATATAATTCGGAGCTTACACATGTATCCGGCTAGTTTCTATTAAGATAGATAATATAGATGCACACATATTACCACAAGCCATGATTCTTCAATCTGCATTTCACTACTATTCTCATATCATCATTTTGATGATAATATCCATATATCCATTGTTATTGGCATGTGCAAAAGACCCAACCATAGCAAAACCTGGTTGTGTTTCCACATGTGGGAACGTTGACATCGCTTACCCTTTTGGGATGAACGACTCCAATTGCTATGCTCACAAATTTTTCGAGATAGAGTGCAAAAATCACAAGCCTTACCTTGCATCATTCAATCTTGAGGTCACACAAATTTATGTAAACGTAAGCATACCCATATCTTTATTTTTGATAAATTCAATTACTTTTTTATGAATTTAATTTTGATACATTTACAATTATTCGAACATA
>NC_029788.2:11062188-11071915 GCF_000816755.2 Arachis ipaensis
AAATGATTTGATAAGTATAACTAAATTATTATTTTTATGATTTTTGTATGTGTGACATAGATTAGTACGGTGGAGATCAAGAACCCAATCTACTATAGCTGCCAAAGCAAAAACGCTTTCATAAACCTAAAAGGAAGCCCTTACGTGTATTCCCAAGAATATGACAAATTCATGGCCATTGGTTGCAACAAACTAGGGTTCTTGCGTTCCAACGGTTCAACGGTTGGCGGTTGCGTGTCCATCTGCGACGACGACGAAGCGGTTGGAAATGTTGAATTCGAGAACGACGGTTGCCATGGGAGATACTGCTGTGAGACTTCACTGCCTATGCATGTTTGGGAGTACAACGCAACAATAAGGGATATTGGAGATGGAAGTGAGAGCAACATGTGTAGCTATGCCATGATTGTGAGTGATGCTTGGCTTCAGAGTTATGGTTTGGGGATTCAGAAACTTAGTAACGTAGTAAACATGGTTGATGTTCCTGCTGTTCTTGAGTGGGAGGTTGGGTATGATATGGGGATCAATAATTCAACACTCTCTTCTTCTTCTCATGCTCGTTGTGACGCTTCGAGTCTTGCGTCTCCAACCAACACTACCTCTGGTTTTAGGTGTCGCTGCTTGGATGGTTACGATGGCAATCCCTACATTCAAGGGGGTTGCAACGGTACGATGATGCTATGGACAAATTAAATATTCTAACTCTTATTTCTAAAATGAATAATTATATTTACATCTTTGCTATATTTCAGCTGTGGCATCCGGTAAAGAAAATGGATCCAAATGGGCTATAGTAGGTACGTGTATCTACCTTATATACTTCTATATGTTGGCCAATTCTATAGTACCTATGACTTGGTATCTAAATTTTGTCTAATTTTTTTTTGTAGTAAATTTTAAATTTTTAAAAATTATTTATTTTTATATCTTTTAAATTAAATACTAATTTTTAACTCTTTTTAGTAAATAGGCACCACATTTTAGACACCATAACATTCACCCTATATGTTTATATATGAATGTTTTTCATTCATATATAGTGCTCATAAATTAATGATGAATGGCATTGAGGAATTAAAAACTGCCATTACATGGATATAGTCATACATTCAATAATAAATGGATTAAAAACAATGAATTTCTTTGGGCTATTATTGACGAATTTTGTCCCACAAAATAAATCTTTTATGTTTGAGAATTATTTTCTATAGGAATATGAAAAAAATTGGCGACCAAAAAATTTGATGCCACTTTTAGGGACGAATTTTGTTTCCGTCATTACCCACCAATGTCTATAGCTAAACTTAAAAAATACCTAGATCCTCTAAATTTTAAATTTTACTTTAGAGGATAAAGTGTGATCTCTCACCCTTAAATAGTTTCTCTTTCATATTTTTTCTTGGTCCCACCTATGAAATCAATGGTGAGAGATCACATTTTACTCTATAAAGTAAAAATTCAAAATTTAGAGGATCCAAATTCAATAGAGAGAGTATAAATGGATCAAAAAAGAAAATTTTCTCATTATTTGACAGATTTTATTCATTGCAAAATAAATCTTTCACGTTATTTGTCGTTAGTCAAAAACAAGTTATTATTTATTTTTTCATTATATAGCTAAAAAATCAATGACTTCAGCATCTCATTAACGATGAATATTGTTATTAGTGACTGATTTTAAAATTTGATGTCACTTGTAATAAATTTTATCAATCATTATTTCAATCATTAACAGCAATTTCTGTCGGTAAACTAAATAAAATTTGTTGGTAATTTGAAAGATTCTAGTAGTTAGTGTATCTCCATTGTGAAATTGGACATACAAATTGACAGATTAAATATGGTTCAAAAATTAATTTGGTATTTCATTGAGATGTATGCAGGAGTTTCATCAAGTCTTGGGTCAGTCATTTTACTCCTTGGTGGATGGTTGTTGTACAAACTTATAAGGAAGAGAATAATAAAGAAACGCAAGGAAAAGTTCTTCAAGAAAAATGGCGGTTTGTTGTTAAAACAAAAGTTGTCTTCAGGCGAAGAAAATGTTGACAAAGTTGTTCTCTTCACCTTAAAAGAATTAGAAAATGCCACTGACAACTTCAATCTAAACAGAGTTCTTGGAAAAGGAGGTCAAGGTACCGTTTACAAGGGAATGCTAGTAGATGGCAAAATCGTTGCAGTTAAAAAGTTCAAAGTCCAAGGAAACACTGCAGAATTCATCAATGAATTCGTTGTTCTTAATCAAATTAACCATAGAAATGTGGTTAAGTTATTAGGGTGTTGTTTGGAGGATGAAGTTCCTTTGCTCGTTTATGAGTTTATTCCCAATGGTAACCTTTATGAACATCTTCATGAACAAAATGAGGATTTACCAATGACATGGGACATGAGATTGAGAATTGCGAGTGAGATTGCAGGAGCACTTTTTTACTTACACTCCATTGCTTCTCAACCCATTTATCACAGAGATATCAAATCAACAAACATACTATTGGATGAAAAGTACAGGGCAAAAGTGGCAGATTTTGGAACCTCTAGAATAGTTTCTGCTGAAGTTACTCATCTCACTACGGTAGTTCAAGGAACTTTTGGTTATTTAGATCCCGAATACTTTCAAACTAGTCAGTTTACTGATAAGAGCGATGTTTATAGTTTTGGAGTAGTGCTTGTCGAACTTTTAACCGGACAGAAGGCAATATCGTCGATAAGATCGGACGAAGTGAGGGGTCTAGCTTCGTTTTTTGTTGTGTGTATGGAAGAGAATCGGGTATTTGACATTGTTGACAAAAGAGTGTTGAAGGAGGGAGAGAAAGAACATATAATTGCAGTGGCTAATCTTGCATATAGGTGTTTAGAGTTGAACGGGAGAAAAAGGCCTACTATGAAAGAAGTTACCTTGGAATTAGAAGAGATTAGAAGATTGGATTATTGGAAGGGTGGTTCGGCACAAGAAAAGTTTGAAGAAATTGAGCTTGATAGAAATGAAGACAATCAACTATGGGATGGATATTCTAATGTGTCAGAAACATTGCACACTACTACAAGTAGCAGCAGGGAACTCTCCGAGATTATGCCTATTCTTACAATCAAATAATTGGAGTTGTTCTTATAGTGTACATATATTATGTTGTCTTGAATTTAGTATTCGTCTTACTAGAGTTATACACATTTATGTTTTAGAAACTTTACATGTACGAATTGAAGATTCCTCAACGTGTGTTTTTTCTTTTTAAGATTTTTCGTTTTTGTTTCTAATTTTTTTTTTCCATTTTGAAGGAATTTAGATTAGTCGGATGATGCATCCTAGCTAAAAATTCATGGTGAGGAGCAAAACATATATAACTGGACTCATAACGCTTTATAAAATACTTATTATATAAACGTTCTATTAATGAAAAGATTCATAGAACTTTAAAATCTAATTTTAGTCATTTAGGTGCAAAATCTTTGTAGGAAAATTCAATAATTTCTCACATGTTATTAAAGTTTCATTTAAGGTGTTTATTCCGGTACGTTAAAAAATAAATACATATTAATATAATGAATATATGGCTTAATGTGAAATGGAATATAGATTATATAATTTATATCACTGTTAGAGATAAGAGAGTAATCTGAAGACTGTATTATATTGAGTGAATCCAAAGGTACAATAATACATAGGGGTATATATAGGTGCTACAAGAATCAAAGCAATAAAAACATACAATCCTATAATTAATATACAGATATTTTATATAAATTAAATATAAACGATATTAATTAATCTAAATTGATTCTAATTTATTCTTTAACATCCTCCCTTAAACTCAAGTGGGAGCTAAGGATACCATCTTGAGTTTGGATACTAGAGTCCGGAAACGAGTAGGATGATGAACCTTCGTGAAGATATCAGCAGTTTGATCCAGAGTTCCAACAGCGACGAGGCGAACAACATCAATAAGGAGACGTTGCTGGACAAAGTGACAATCAATCTCAATGTGTTTGGTGCGTTCATAAAATACATCATTATGCGCAATCTGAATAGCACTGCAATTGTCACAAAAGACATCGGTTGGAGATGACTGAGGAGCACCCAAATCTGCAAGAAGCCAACAAATCGAGACAACCTCAGCAGTGGTGTCAGCAAGAGCACGGTATTCAGCTTCTGTTTTTGATCAAGCAGTGAACGTTTGCTTCTTAGCTCGCCAAGAAATGAGAGTGTTGCCAAGAAACAAACAATAACCAGTAGTAGAACGACAATCAGTGGGATCACCAGCCCAATCAGCATCTGAGTACGGCTGAAGGAACAAAGATAAATAGGCAGAAAAATAAAGTCCATGAAATAGGGTGCCTTTGATGTAGCGAAGAATGCGAAGAACTGCCGCATAGCGAGTAGTACGAGGAGCTGACGAGAACTGGCTAAGTACATGAACGGGATAGGCGATGTCTGGTCGGATGACAGTCAAGTAGACGATACCTCCAATTAACTGTCGATAAAGAGTACGATTATTCAAAACAGTACCATCCATAGGGGTATATTGAACATTAGGCTCAAGGGGAGTAGACTTAGTGTGACTATTTGTTATCCCGGCGCTAGCAAGAAGATATGAAGCATACTTAGCTTGAGAGAGATAGATGCCATCAGCCAATCATCTGTGGATATGACCTCGAGACCAAGAAAATAACTGAGAGAATCAAGATCTTTCATCTCAAAAGTATGGTGAAGGAAGGCTTTAAGATCAGAGATACCATCAACATCATCTTTAGTAATGATCATGTCATCAACATACAAAAGCAGAAGAACAACTCTACGTTCACTTTTACGAATAAAGAGAGCATTCTCATGAGGGCTGCAAATGAAACCGAGATTGCATATAGTGGTGCTGAACTTGTCAAACCATTCACGAGGAGCTTGTTTAAGACCATAAAGTGCCTTGTGAAGGAGACAGACTTTGCTAGAAGGACAAGGATAACCCGGAGGTGGTTTCGTATAGACTTTCTTTTTCAAATCGCCATTAAGAAATGCATTCTTCACGATCTATCTAACTGAGAGACCATTTTTCAACTCAACTCAGTTATCTAGCAACAAATTCTACTTCTAGCAACAATCACATTTATGATATGTTTAGCATCAAATTCAACTTATAGCTGACAACAAATTCTACTTCTAGAGTTCTAGCAACAAATTCAGCTATGATAACTATGATGATAACTTTCAGGAAACAATAAAAACTTAAACTATGACATCTTTCAGACAGCAAAAAAAAAACTCCAATTCTCCAAATATGATTTACAGCAAATCAACATTAGCTAAATCATAATTTCAGTAACAAACTCAACTTTCAACAACAAATTTAACATGTACTAATAATTTACAGCAATGAAATTGAAAGAGGACTAACAGGCTCAAAGCTGAAACTCACCTGGGCAGAGAGACGAAGCAAGCATTGATGGAAGACCTGGACCAAAGTTGAAACCCTAAACCCTGACTCACGGTGGAGGAAGTATTGATGGCCGAAGCAGGAAGATGAGCATGAGCTTACAAACTATGACAGAGTGCTGCAGAGCTTGCAACGAGCTTGAGGCGGCGACGCGAGCTTGAGGCAACGACGAGCTGGAGGTGGCGACAAGCTTAAGGGAGAGAGTGGTGAGAGAATAGAGAAGTGAGATGGGTTTTGGTTCTGGGTTAGGGCACCGCGCAAGGGAGTGTAATTAAGGGAGAGAACGACACCGTTTTTATTTTTGAAAAAAAAAAACATAACCCGAGTCAGGTTACTTGAACCAGTTCGGATCACTGTTTTCATAGAACTCAGTCGGGTCAAACCAATTTTTACCGGGTTCACTGTTTAAACCGTTCGACGAGTGGCTCGATTTGACTAAATGACCAAATGATTGGGGTTTCGATCGAACCGAACAAATCGAACTGAATTTGATAACCATGAGAAATAGTATTTATATACATTACGTTTTATGGTAATGTCATTCCTATAGAATTAACTTTTATATGGAAAGGAAATTATTATTTGAGTTTGAATGAGTTTATATTGAATTATTGTTGTTGCTTGTGATTTGTTGGTTTGGCTATGAGGAACAGCTCAGCTGTGGTTGTTTTAATGGTTTTGGGACTATTGTGATGTGGTATTTTGAGAAAATTGAAGAGATTTGGTGGTTGAAAGATTAAATTAAAAGTTGAGAAAAATCGATAATCAAGAGACTCAAAAACGGATTAAAATACAAGTAATATTTTGAAAGGGAAGGGCTATGGGTTTCGATTTTGGTATAAGAGGAAGATTAATATTTAAACTTTATTTTTGAAGGGTAACATTGTATTTGTATATAAAAATCGAGGTACAATTTGTAATTATATAAGTTTTCAGGTATTTTGGGTAATAAATAAAGTACGAGAATAAAAATAGGTATTTTATAAAAGTTCAGGGTTATTTTTATAAATATGAAAGTAAATGAGGGTTTCAAATATGATTTTATAAAATATTGAGGTTAAAAATAGAATATTAAAAAGTTCGTGATTTAGAAAGTAATTAATAAAAGCTTAAAAATAAGATTTTATAAACTAAGTTTTAAAAGAAGATTAATATTATTTTAAATACTTCTTTAAAATTACTCATTTATATTAAAATAAATCATTTTTAAAATTAGGATTTATCAAAGATATTATTTTGTAAGAATATTATAATGTGTAATATTAATGAGAAAACAAGCATGCAGAATAATTTTAAAAGCTTTAAAGAACGCAGACTTAATTAAAGAATTTTATAATTCTTTTCCATTAGACATTTAGAGAGAGACGAGGGAATAATGCGGAGATAATTTATATTATGAAATAATAGGAAAGAAAAGAAGAAAAAAGAAAAGAAAAGGAAAGGAAAGAAAAATATTAAAGAACCTCTGCCATAGGAGAGCCGAGAGCCAAAAGATTAAAAGAATCTAAAGAACCTCTGCCATAGGAGAGTAGAGAATAGAGAAGAAAAGAAAGAAAGAAAGAACAAAACGAAAAGGAGATAAGCAGAGATGATTGCTTACCTAATGAAAACGAGTAGAGATATGTTGGTGATTCCACCGAGATTTTCTTTCCAGAGATACATCGGCCAATCCAAAGGATGGTCGCACCTGTAAGATGGAGGTTGCTTACAAAGGTTATCAATACATACATAGGCCAGAGAGAGCCTCACCTGTAAGACCGAGGCTGCTTACAGAGGTTATGTTTTCATACATCGGCTCAAGAGAGTCGCACCTATAAGACAGAGGTTGCTTACAGAGGTTATGGCACTGGAAACCAAACTCAGACAAAGGTTGCTGAGTTACTGTAAAATCCCTACAATACCCTTACTCCCCTTTTTTCCAAACCAAACCCTAACTCTCTCCTAACACACACACGCGACTGAAAATGAAAAGAGGCAAAAGAGAGAGGAAAAACAGAGAGAGAGAAGAAAGGAAGAAGGGGGTGGGGAAGGAGGACGAAACTAGTTAGGGCCACGCTGTTGTCGTGGTGCTGCAAGTGGTGGTTGCACATGGAGGACCGTTGCTTCGCTGAGGGGATCCTGAGCAGAGAGAAGAGAACACGCAGAAGAGAGGCATGGTGAACAAAGGAGGTTCTATCACCGTCACTACTGGAGCCCTAGCCACCGTCGTTGAAGCCAGCCTTGCCGTCGTCGAACTATTGTGCCGCCGAGGAGGCCGGAGAGAGAGAGAGAGAGAGAGAGAGAGAGAGAGAGAGAGAGGAGGGGTACCGGTGGTGTGAGCTATCGTTGCTGTTGCCGTTGTTGGGGAGGGAGGTCACTGTCGAGCTGTGTGCTGCCATCAGAGTCGTTCCTTGCTGGCGCCACTGCTGGTAGTTGCCTCTGCTTCTGGTTTAAGCATCCTGTAACACCCTAACTTTTAGCACCTCATGATCGCACTAAAAGTTCGAGCGCTAGTTACCTCTATTCCTTTAATTATATACTATGTTTATTTAATATTGAGCCTTTGTGAATACAAACGGAAACTCTTATTAGGAAAACGAAAGGAGACTTTATTTTAAACCACTTAATAATAAAGTATATATATCCACATAACTTTATATACATAGACTTATTTTAAAGAGCCTCAATTACAAGTCCTACCCCTCTAAAAACTAAAATAAGAAACGACGAGGAAAAAATAAATTCTAACAACTCAACTTGTGAAAATAATCTTCTATGCTCCTGTAGCCCCGCACTAAACCTTCGTACCTGTAGCTGAAAGGGGTGGAGATAGGGGATAAGAACTGGGGAGTTCTTAATAGGGTCAGGGTAGTTAGTTAAGTTTGTTTTATTATGTTCTCAGTAAATAACAACAGTCAACAAAGTACAATCCAACTCAGCAATTACAGAACATAGAATCCAATCACAAGCACACATAATTATAGAAAAAACAATCACAAATAAATATGCGCAAACAAGAATGATGCATGTCTAGTCCTATCACAAACCATGAGCTCATGTGTCAGTTGCCTACCCGCTCCCGACATTACCCGAGCATCAGTCCCAGATAAGGCTTTCCAGATGCATACCGTGTGCTTATAAGTCTTACGACTAGGCCGCATACAATGTGACTTTCAATGTGCTTACATCTGGAAAACAGTTCTCAGTGTGTGGGCGTCCCCACTATACATTTGGCGCTAAGGCTCAAACAAGGTTGCATCCGCTCTCCTATGGCAGACAGTCTTTTAAAACTTTATCTTTGCCCTCTGCTCTTCTGTGGCAGAGATCTGCTCTCCTGTGACAGATATCCCTTTAGTTAATACATTTTTTTCTGAGCTCTACTCTCATGTGGCAGAGATTCCTTTACATTCCTTTTCATTTCTTTCTTCTTCTTTTCTTTCCTATCATTTCATAATAAAATTTATTTTCGCATTATTCCCTCGCCTCTCCCTAAGTGTCTTATGAAAAAGAATTATAAAATATTTTAAATGAGTCTGCGTTCTCTAAAACTTTTAAGATCACTCTGTTTGTTCTTCTCGTTCTTCTCTTTGTAACCTTAATATTTTATAAAATTATATTTGAACCCTCACTTATTTTCATACTTATAAAAATAACCCTGAATTTTTATAAAATACCCAAAATACCCGAAAACTTATATAATTACAATTTGTACCTCAATTTTTATATACAAATACAATGTTACTCTTTAAAAATAAAATTTTAATATTAATCTTTTTCTTATACCTAAAACTGAAACCCTTAGCCCTTCCCTTTCAAAATATTACTTGTATTTTAATCTGTTTTTGAGTCTTTCGATTACCAATTTTTCTCAACTTTTAATTTAATCTTTCAACTACTAAATCTAATCAATTTCCTCAAAATACCACATCAAACAATCGCAAAACCATTAAAATAATAATCAACCAAATCAACATTCACTTATCAAATTCACTTTTAATTATTAAAAGTTACCAAACCCTACCTCCGTACAAAATCAAAATACTCGAATCTCCGAAAAAGCTTTTTGATCGAGTTGCTAAAGAAAAAAAAGTCAAAAATTGTCTGTGCCTTCTAAAACTCCAGTTGGCCAAACTCAAGGAGAAGAAGAAGAAGAAGAAGAAGAAGAAGAAGAAGAAGAAGAAGAAGAAGAAGAAGAAGAAGAAGAAGAAATGGTGGTGGTGCGGTGGTGCAGGGCGGCGAGGCGGCGAGGAAGAGGAAGAAGAAGAAGAAGAGGAAGAAGAAGAAGAAGCGGGCAGTGGCGGGATCGGCGGTGCGGCAGGTGCGGCAGG
>NC_029788.2:11072434-11082188 GCF_000816755.2 Arachis ipaensis
ATATTTTATTATAGCAAAATCATATAATAGTCTTAATTAATCCAAATTCAAATGGTAATAATAATTATAAAAGTCAATTTAATTTTGCTTATCAAAATAG
This sequence comes from Arachis ipaensis, assembly GCF_000816755.2. Classification (NCBI taxonomy): domain Eukaryota; kingdom Viridiplantae; phylum Streptophyta; class Magnoliopsida; order Fabales; family Fabaceae; genus Arachis; species Arachis ipaensis. The sequence continues at coordinate 11,072,535 of NC_029788.2, forward strand.
TTTTTAATAAATAATTCAAACTAATAGAATAAGTCATAATTAAATTAAACTTTAATAATCATAAAATTTTATTTAATTATTTTTGATAAAAAATAATTTTTTTAAAAATAAAATCTCAACAAATATAATGACTCATAAATAATTAATTATTTAATTTTCAAAAATCTAGAGTGTTACACATCCTACCGGATCTTCTGTCTCTGTTGCGGTTTCTAAAGAAAACGCCGCTGAAGTGCCTCTGTTCTGGTCTAGGTCATTTCCTTTAACTTGCCACGTTTCTACTTTTGCTTTGCTACTATTCCATTGATGTTACCTTGTTTTCATTCTGTTCTGTTTCAACCGCCATAGCTGTTATTATTACAATGTTGTTGCTGCAGGATTAGTTGGAGTTTTTGCCACTGCCCGTTCTTTCGATCCATTCTATTCCAACCATCCTCTCCCTTTAATTTGGCACTCCGGGTTTGGTCTTTTCGGTCCCTTGAGACCAAGTTGTGAGTAGGCTTTATATTTATAATTACAATTGTTTAGCTTTACGTTTATAATTATTTTGATATACGGTACTTTGAACTTAGTTATACTTACAAAGATTACTATCAAAGGATTTTAAATTGGTTTTAATAATCGATTTATTAGAATTAAATATTTATCCTTGTTAAGCTCATTCTAATATGCACATGAGACTATATATTTTTATGAGACTATATGTATATTTGAAGAAGTTTTATATTATTTTAAAGCATTTAATTTTACTCGAATATGTATTTTTGAAATATTGAAGTATTTGTTGGTACTCACTTATTTTAAAATTGTAAAATATGTTTGAAATGCCTTAAGATTGAGAAAATGTGATTGAATACAAATTGGATAAGAAAGTATTATTTGATTTGATACCTCATGTTTGAAAGACGGAAGAATTTGTCATATTCGAAATTATATGTTTTGAATTAGTTTGGGAGACTCGTATTAGAAAACTGTAGTTAACGACGGTTATGATGTTAACCTAGATGCATCTGGCTTAGACCTCAACTAGCAGGGGCGTTGCTAGCCTAGCGTGTAGGCCACACATTGGATCTGTTATTCCGTACGGACACACTAGAGGAAAGGGCTACCCATAGAGGTGGAGCAACCCAAGTGTGAACTTTTGATTTGATTTCTGTATGAGTACTCCCTTATTGATTCACTTATTATTATCAACTACTATTTTCTAATTAAAATTACTTTGATAATAATGTTTATATGGTCTCATATCGATTATAGATGTATTTCTAGTTACTGAGTTGCAAAACTCACCCCGTTTTTCTAAAATTATTTTTCAAGAACAAATACTTGACTATATGAGACTTTCTATTCAAGAGTAACGATCTACAATGAGTACTTATTCTTCGTAGAGTTACTAGATGTATATGCTCCATATGTCACAGGCAGGATCCATCCATATTTATTTATTTATTTATTTATTTTTGTTAAAAATATGTAACTATTCATTCTAGAAACTATAAATTTATCAAACATATTTGTAACCTTTTCTTTATCTTATATTCGAATCTGTTAGGCTTGCTGGGAGACTATTTTCCTGAGCGTCAGTCATGGCTCATTTTGGACCGTGACAAAATGGTATCAGAGCTTAGCTTTAATCTGTGTAATATGGAGCAAGTGTCCTATGGTAGGATCACAATTATATAAATAGAAGCGCGCCTATTTGTACAAATTGTGGCACTATCAAAAGCCTATAGGAATGTCCTCATTGTCCTCTGTGTCGTTGTTGTCTTTTGATTGTGGTAATGTATCCTCTGTCGCTTCTTACTACTTCTGTCCTTATGTACCCAATCTTGACTTATTCTTTGGTAGATTTTTCTTGAACGTGTTTTTGCAAAGGTTTTAGTTTTAGTTCCGATTCGCGATTTCTCTCGTAGCTAGTTCAAATCTTCTCTGATTGTGTGAATGCATGCTTTAATCTTTTTTTTATCTTCGTGTTATTTTCTATGATTTCTGATGTCAATATTTCATGAATTACTTAGAAGATTCGATCGATGTTTGCTGTGAATTTACTATTTAATTCCTTTATAGAACTGTATTTGAAATTGTGGATTGAATGAATTCGTTGAGTTACTGAACAAGATGCTTTGTTCTGGACTTGATAAGTGATATCAGAATTTTTCTTTTCATGTTGATAATCTTTGAAGTTATGACCAAATTTTGATTTGCTTGTGATCCTTTCTTTCAATTTAAGAATTTTGAAAACTGTTATTCAATTTTTCAAGGAGAAAAACTATGCGATGAACATATAATGGAGTGTTATTGTTGTTTGTCGAACTAGTGATTTTATCTGTTTAGGTATAGTGAATTATTTGGGTGACTAGTTAGATGGATCAAAGATCTTTTTGATCTAGAAGTTTGTTTGAATTTTTCTAATTTGATGATCTGATTTTATTATAGTATTGTGTTGCTGGACATGATTTTTCTGTCACGAAATTATTGTGATTATGTTGTTCTATGATTTTTCTATTGTTGTTGAATTCTGATAATTTCTACGGAATGTGATGTTTGTGAAAGAAATTAGTTATTTCAAGAGATTTCTAAGAAATATATATTTTACTTGAATGAAGAGGTTAAGGCTTTTGAAACGATGACAACAAATTAGGGAGTATATTCAGCAGCTACTGGTTTTAGGAATCAATTTGTGTGGCTAGATTGAATAAGGGGTTATTTGAATTTTAGGTGATTGCCTCTAATTGTACATTTCTACTCTGTATGGTCCTGATTGAACATTATTTTGTTTTCTCCTTGCTAGTTTGATGTTCATGGAGTTATATATCTAAGATATGTTCAAGAAAAATGGTTAAGTACACAAACAAGGAAAAATAGATTGATAGAAATGTGGTCAGTTCCAAAATAGCATTTCAAGTGCTATTTGGTTGTAGGTGCGGAAAAAAAAACATTGTTCCTAAATTCATACACGTTCCTACCTTTTGATTATATATAAATATAATCTGTTATTTGTTAATGCACTTGAAGAAAAAGGTGAGAGCTAACTTTGCAGAGACTTAAATTAAGGAACAAAGAGAGAAATTATTTAACTTTTGGATTATTACAATATAATATTTTGTTAGTTTACATAACTTTTCATTTATTCAATGAGGATTCCTTCCATTTTTAGATGGGAGTAAAGCTCAGAAGGCTTTCTATTATACTATCTTTATACTTTTTCCAGGTTTATCATTAGTTAGATTAAGAAACATTTTCCGTGATTATGTCGAAATGACTTCATACTTTCAAGTGAATTTTTATGATCATCTTCATTATTTTGAAACTGGAAGTCGAAATAATTTAGTTGGTCTGACTTTAAAAGTGTACACCACAGCCAATGTGTTTGTATCTTTTAATAATTCTATGCTATGCTTTGATTTCATTGTTGCAACAGTGGATTACATTTAGACGCGAATGCCTTACTAAATGGCAGCTCAAACAACCTATTTTATGTGTATTATCATGACAAAAAAATTTTTGTTTATGTATGGATGAGGGTGTGTTAGAATCAGCTCTTATAATTATATTTGTTTCGGTGATGTTTGTCTTTTATTTTTTTTATTAGATGATTTCAGATATATAACTGTAACTGTGATAGTAGTAATGCTACTTTGTTGTTTGAATTTGATTTTAAACTGGATATTTGCTTGAGTGGTATCTCAATTTATTCATTGTGAAGGAACTTGGTCTACTCTCAAACAGATCATGCATGTGAAGGTGAAATATAGATTATGAACGCTTGCTTTTTGTTGATGAGTAAAAAGATGAACTTTATTTTTTAGCTAAGATCTGAAACTTAAAAATTTTCTTAACCTTTGATTTTTTTGAAAATTTCTCTATTCTCAACTATTATCCTTATTCTTAGAGATTTATGGAAATTGATTTTCTCGGTTTGCGAAATTGAGATGTAGGTCTTAGATATTGGAAAGAATTTCTGGCAATTTCGGATGGAAAAGATTGACTATCTAATTCCTTAAAGTTGAACAAATTCTTTATATGAGTTTTTTTCCCTTATTATATTCACAAATTATTATTAAGTAGGCATTGTAAAAAAAAATTTGATTACTTTTCTAATTTTAGGATAGCTTTAGTACTTGTTTGCGATGTATGTAGATTGGAGATGTCTAAACTCTAAATAAACCGATGGGTTCATTTTGAGTCAATGGGTTTAATCTTGAGTTGTTTCATTATAACTTGTTGACCTGAGAAATTATGGGTATGGATCGATCATAACTTGATTTTAGAGGTGTAAAATTATCAATATTTTCTTTTCTTTTCATGTGTTTCCTATTTTTAGTTGATTCATTTATTTTAGATTTTTTTTCATATGTTGCCTTTTCTCGTTCTAAATATTTTCTTTATTACTATACTTTGATTGATTGTGTTTGAATGTTTTGTTTTGTTTATTTTTGTTGATGTTTAGAAGTAAAAATCTCCAGGTGATACCATTTTTTATATACTAGCTTCTAATTTTGGATGCAACATCTATGTCTTTTTCCTAATCAGCTCTTTCAATTATTTGTAATACTAATCATTTTGGCCTTTTTAGAGTCTTGATGATGTTGATGAGGAACATGGTGAAGTTTTTTTTTTGGTGATTTCAACATTTACTTATGCCCTAAAGCCTTTTATGCTATGATGATATTGTTCTGCTGGACCTTATTTTATTTTGTTTGCTCTCTAGTTTTGTTGGAAAAAAAGAATCTATATTCTATCTAGCGTTGTCACATCTTGTGGTATGATTGTTGAGTATGGTGCATACAGAGGACTGGAAATTATAATTTGCGAGGAATAGTTCTTCTAAACTTCCTTGTTTCTTTATCCAAGTAATGGTAATCGTTATGTTTGGGAATATTAGGTGTTCTTCTTGGGATAGTTTATGTTGAAGTATGCGCTATAATCATGTCACGTGATTTGACGTATCGTTCATTTTTCTATATTTCATATCGGGAGTTCCTTATTTCAATTCTTGTTGAAATGAATTTGATTATTTTGTTTCATGTCCTACATTTTATGCATATCTCAATCTGATCATGCTTTTGACTATACCATATATTCTCAATAGCATGACAACACAGGTGCTGACATTGCATTCCTTTACGTGAACTATGTAGCTCCTTGATGTAATTTGCAATTGCTTTACTGTGTTACATCATATCTTCTAGTATTCTCCTGAAATTCTTCTTCCAGATCTTCTTTGAAAAAGTTTTTTGATTTGATTCTTCTCTTACCTGATCATGTCCTTAATCATCTTCTTAAATCTTTGTAAAAATAGTCATTGATTTTGGTTAACCTCTTTTTGTGAACCTTGTACTTCTTTAATTCACAACTTGAACTTGTTTTGAGCTAATACACCATATTTTCTTTTATTGTTTCCATTAAAATTTCTTGATTCAGATTTCCTTGTTAAGATGCGATTGACTCTTTCTGGCACACTTCATTATTTCTATACATCATTGCTTAATTTCAATCTTAAGCATCCTTCAAAGTTCGTGCGAACACCATCTGTGATGTTTGCTCTTCTCTTCCTAGGTTTTATGTCCTTTTGAGTAAACTCGAGCTTGTTTCGGTGTCATGTGTGATTCCTAAATATACAAGCGATACGTTAGTTTGTTAGGACACAACTTATTAATGTACAATAGAACCAAGAGATTGGAGATTAACAAACTAAGTGAAAAGTGCTATGTATATCTAAGTTGTCAAGGGAACGAGAGTAGGTGAATGCCAATCACATCGTTTTAACAGAAACGTATCTTATAACTTTTGCACCTCGTTATACTTCTTTCTCATGTTTGGTAAAGTGCTAAAGTCATGTAAAGTTTTGTAGATTATATCAATTTTCAAATTTTCAAGGGCAAAAATTTTTGTAAGAAGGGTAGAATGTAAAATTCCTACAATACCCTTACTCTCTTTTTTTCCAAACCAAACCCTAACTCTCTTCTAACACACATATGCGGCTGAAAATGAAAGGAAGAAAAAGAGAGAGGGAAAACGGAGAGGGAGAAGAAAGGAAGAAGGGGGTGGGGAAGGAGGACGACGCTGGTTAGGGCTACGCTATCGTCGTGGTGGCTGCAAGTAGTGGTTGCACACGAGGACCATCGCGTTGCTGAGGGGAGCCCGAGGAAAGAGAAGAGAACGCGCAGAAGAGAACCATAGTGAACAAAGGAGGTTCCATCGCCGTCACTGCTGGAGCCCTAGCCACCGCCGTTGAAGCCAGCCTTGCCGTCGTCGAATTACTGTGCCGCCGAGGAGGCCGAAGAGAGAGAGAGAGAGACTTCACGAAGGGGGAAGGAGAACGCGACAAAGCTCGTCACTGGGAAGAGGGGCACCTGTGGTGTGAGCTATCGCTGCTGTTGCCGTTGCTGGGGAAGGAGGTCACTGTCGAGCTGTGCACCGCCATCAGAGTCGTTCCTTGCTGGCGCCGCTGCTAGTAGTTGCCTCTGTTTCCGGTTTAAGCATCCTACTGGATCTTCTGTCGTTGTTGCAGTTTCTAGAGAAAACGCCGGTGAAGTGCGTCTATTCTGGTCTAGGTCATTTCCTTTAACTTGCCTCGTTTCTAATTTTACTCTACTACTATTCCATTGTTGCTACCTTGTTGAAATTGTAAAATATGTTTGAAATGCCTTAAGATTGAGAAAATGTGATTGAATACAAATTGGATGAGAAAGTATTATTTGATTTGAAACCTCATGTTTGAAAGACTGAAGAATTTGTCATATTCGAAATTATATGTTTTGAATTGATTTGGGAGGCTCGTATTAGAAAACCGTAGTTAACGACAGTTATGACGTTAACCTAGATGCATCTGGCTCAGACCTCAGCTAGCAAGGGCGTTGCTAGCCTAACGTGTAGGCCACACGTTGGATCTGTTATTCCGTACGGACACACTAGAGGAAAGGGCTACTCATAGAGGTGAAGCCGCCCAAGTGTGGACTTTTGATTTGATTTCTGTATGAGAACTCCCTTATTGATTCACTTATTATTATCAACTACTATTTTCTAATTAAAATTACTTTGATAATAATGTTTATATGGTCTCATGTCGATTATAGATGTATTGTCTAGTCATTGAGTTGCAAAACTCACCCCGTTTTTCTAAAAATATTTTTCAGGAACAAATACTTGACTATGTGAGACTTTCTATTCAAGAGTAACGATCTACAATGAGTACTTATTCTTCATAGAGTTCCTAGATGTATATGCTCTATATGTCATAGGCAGGATCCATCCATATTTATTAATTTATTTATTTTTGTTAAAAATATGTAACTATTCATCCTAGAAACTATAAATTTATAAAAAATATTTGTAACCTTTTATTTATCTTATATTCAAATCTGTTAGGCTTGCTGGGGAACTATTTCCTTGAGCGCCAGTCATGGCTCATTTTAGGCTGTGACAGTTACGTCGGGAGCAGGTCGAAACCGACAGATGAGCTCATTACCTACACTAGGGATAGACATGCATCATACTTGTTTGCGCATATTTGTTTGTGAGTCTATTTTTTTTTTTTTGTGATTGTGGGTGTGCTAAATGATTGATTGAATTATATGTTTATAATTGTTGAATTGGATTGTCCCTTGTTGACTGTTAATGCTGACCAAGTATATGTAAAATGAACTTAACTTCTAACCCTGACCCTACTAAGAACTCCCCAGTTCTTACCCCTTATTTCCACCCCTTTCAGCTACAGGTGCGAAGGCTTATTGCGAAGATGCGGGAGCACAGAGGAATATGTTTACGAGTTGAGTTGTTAGAATTTATTTTCCCCTCGCCTTGTTAGTTAGAGTTTTATTCAAAGGATTAGGTTTTGTAATTGCTTTTGTATGTAATACTACAACGTATTATTAATATTAAGTATGTGAATGTGTGTTGTTTGTACTTGTTGGAAAAGTTATAGTTTTAGTAAAGCCATCGATAGATTTACGCGTAAAGACTCAATAATAAATAGATAATAAAAGGAATTAGGTTAGTAACGTCTTACTTTTGGTACGATCACGAGGTGCTAAAAGTTAGGGTATTACAAAAATAAATTAAACCACACATATTTATACATAAATATATTAGTAGTTGATTTTAGTGGATAAGTTCAGTATACAAATAACATTTTTTTTATAACCAATAAAAAAACCTTTACATTAATAATTGTTTTTTGTAACCTGTAAATTGTGTTAAGTGTCAGTGTTAATATGCATTTTTTTGGCAAATAGTAAAAAGAATAGGGCCTGTCTAAAATAAGTTCAAGTCTTTTGAGCTTGTCTGATGCATTATAGAATTTGAATCATTAGATTAGATTGACAAACGATCTAATGGTTTATATTTAATTTAGGTTAAATTATGCAATTGGTCTCTACACTTTCAGTGAAATTGCGAATTGATCCCTACACTTTAAAAATTTGCAATTGGATCCCTAAAGAAAATTAAAATTTGTAATTTAGTCCCTGCCGTTCAAAAAGTGTTTGATTTAATAGAATATTCTTAGTATATTCTCTATTTTAACAGAATATTCTCAGGATATGCTGAGAATATTCTATTAAATCAACACTTTTTGAATGGTAAGGACTAAATTGCAAATCTTAATTCTCTTTAGGGACCCAATTACAAACTTTTAAAGTGTAGGGACCAATTTGTAATTTCACTGAAAGTGTAGGGACCAACTGTGTAATTTAATCTTTAATTTATTATTAATTTATTAAAAATTATGTTTAAAGATAACAACTTTTTTGATATTTTAAAATTGCCCAATATAAAATTTGAGAACTGAACCCCAGCTTGCTGCAGCGATGACCCTCCGGTTCTTCCTCCACCCACTTTCTCTGCCTTCTTCCTCTTCACGATGAACCTCCGTTTCATCCATTGTATGTCTTTGATGGAAAATAGCAGCTAACATGGCTGCAATGCAAAATACAAATGAACTACACAATTCTCATAGCATTGTTTGTAAAATCCATGAAGCCTCATGCCTCACTATGTTAGATACCAACAAAACAATAATGGAGAATTGCAATTGCTACATATAATTACTAAATTGGCATGAATCTTAGCTACACCAACATGCTTGTAGCACAACACTTCATTCTTATGTCATGGATCACCACAATAAGCAGCTGTAGGAAAGTACTTTCAGATCATAAATAACTAAGTTAGCATTGCACACGGCATATTACTCTGTGAAATTGAAGGTTAGGGCTTCCTCTATAACTCTATTTCATGTCACTTTGCCCCTCCGACATGAATATAGCATACAACCCCTGAATCAGAACAAATAAACAGACCAAAAAAATTGAATGAAATCAATGAAAGGAAAGAATACAATAGATTCATACAAGGGAGTGGAGAAATACAAGAAGAACATAAAAGGAACAAAAAAAATCAATGAAACAACTTCATTTCTGAGTCTGAGGCTCCATTCTTACTCTGGAAGTGGAGGATGAAGAGGGAGACGGAGCACCACGGCGCTGACGACCACTCGACGAGAGAAGAGAGAAGAGAGAAGAGGAGACAGAGAGGGAGAGCCTACGAATAGGGATGGCAAAAATCCACGGCGGGGAGGGTACCCGCGGGGATTTTCCCCTCGGGGGGCAGGTATGGGGGGTAATTTCTACCCGTGGGGACGGGAGACGGGAG
>NC_029788.2:11082271-11088767 GCF_000816755.2 Arachis ipaensis
ATATGAGCCATTGTTGGAGAAAGACTACCCATCACATACTCACGCATGCTTCACTCAGTTCACTGCTTCAGAGACAGAGACGAGACGTCTCCTCTCCTTTTCACTCCTCCTCAAAGGTGAAAGCATCAATCTCGTCTCCTCTCTTGCTCGAACATCGCCGACCGCCGACTACTGACCGCCGCGTCCCACCCTCTGGGTCCTTTAGCGTCGCAGTCTCGTCTCCTCTCCTCTCCACTCCTCCTCAAAGTTCAAACCCTCAGCCCCTCCTATCTCCTTCTCGAACACTGCCGACCGCCACCTCCCACCCTCTGGGTCCCTCAGTGCTGCCTCCCAACCCCCCGAGTGGCTCGGTTGCTCACTGCAGGTGTCGATCTCACTGTCGCTGCCACGTTGTCTTCTCTTCGTCGCGGCAGACTCGTCACCGATCGTTGTCTTCTCCTCTTCGCCATTCGTTCGCCAAATCGCTGGTATTCGCTGGTATGCCCCTTTTCTCCGTCGGGTAAGTCAGTCTTGTGGTTTCTGAATTTCTGAATTAGGGTAATTAGGTTCTGGGTTTTGAATTTTTTATTCTGATTTCTAATTAGCGTTGATTTGATTCTGAATTTCTGATTTAGGGTAATTAGGTTCTGAGTTCTGAATTTTCTGATTCTGATTTCTATTTAGGGTTGATTTGATTTTGAAGATCTGAATTAGGGTAATTAGGTTCTGAGTTTTGAATTTTCTGATTTTGAATTCTATTTAGGATTGATTTGATTCTGAATTCCTAAATTAGGGTAATTAGGTTCTGATTTCTGAATTTTCTAATTTTGATTTCTAATTAGGGTTGATTTGATTCTGAATTTCTGAATTAAGGTAATTAGGTTCTGAGTTCTGAATTTTCTGATTCTGAATTTTCTGATTCTGAATTTCTGAAATAGGGTAATTAGATTCTGATTTCTGAGTTAGGTACTTAGGTTAATGAGATTCTAATTCTGAATTTTTTATTTTTAATTTATAATCTATATTTTTGATTTAGGTTAATGAGATTTTGATTTTAAATTTTTTATTTTTAATTTATAATTTATATTTCTGAGTTAGGTTAATGAGATTTTAATTCTTAATTTCTGATTCACGGTTTATATTTTGGATTAATGTGATTTTGATTCATGATTTATATTTCATGATTTATAGAATGTCTTCTTCGGATGCATTGAGTAATACTCTTGAGAAGAGTACTCTATCGGAAGAACCTATAGGCACTAATATTCAAACTACACAAGAGGCTCCTCAATCTCAACCTCAAGAACCCTCAACAGATACCGCAACTACTAATGAAGGAACGCCAAACTCTACAAGTGGTGTTCGAAAGAGGAAGTTAACCTCCAAAGTGTGGAATCACTTCAAGATTGTGGAAATCAAGGGAAAATTAAAGGCTGAATGCAATTATTGCAAATTGAAGCTACTTGGTGACCCAAAACAAGGCATTTCACACTTACGTGATCACTTTAAAAGTTGCAAGCTCCACACTACTAGAGATATAAGACAATATATGATGAAGACAACTCCAACAACTAGTGGGGAAACAGTTGTAGTTGGTACATATACCTTCGACCAAGAAAATGCAAGGAAAAAGTTATCAGTTATGGTTTGTCTTCACGAGTATCCGCTATCTATTGTGGACCACATTGGGTTTTGACGATTTTGCAATGCTTTGCAACCTCTCTTCAAGGTGATTACTCGCAACACTTTAAAGAGTGACATCTTGAAGCTCTACAATGATGAGAGATCGAAGACAATGAATGTCCTTGAGCGTAATAAAAGTCAAGTTGCAATTACGACTGATATGTGGACAGCAAGTAACCAAAACAAAGGTTATATGGTTATCACGGCTCATTACATTGATGATTCTTGGAAATTGCAAATCCGTCTTGTGAGGTAATAATATTATCATTATAGGTTCTTGCGAATGTTTATATAATTACAAAGTTGTCTTGTTTATACAATTGCGATATGTTCTTGTGTGAAATGTTTATAATTATACCAAATTATCATTACAGATTTATATATGTGCCGGCTCTCCACACGGCTGAGGTATTTTCAGAGGTGCTTGTGGATTGTTTGATGGATTGGAATCTTGATAGGAGGGTATCCACTTTCACTGTTGATAATTGAAGTACTAATGACGTTATAATTGAGAATATTTTGACTAAAATGTCACATAGAAACTTTATCTTGGGTGGTAAATTATTTCACATGCGATGTTGTGCGCATATATTAAATTTGATTATCAAGGATGGGTTACAACTAGTATGATAACTAAGTTTGAAAAGTATTGGGGTGTGATTAATATAGTTATAGCTATTGGAACGCTTTCGGATCCTAGGTACAAGATGTATTTATTGAATTTATTTTTTCATAAAATATATGGTGAGATGGAGGCATGTGTTGTAATTGGACAAATGAAAAGGGTAGTGCAATATTTAGTTTTAGAATATGCAACAAAGGAAAGAGAGAGAGACCAAGCTACTCAATTAGATATGCCGCCACCACCATCAATTCCTTCAAGTTCAAAGGGGAGGAAGTTCAGTCATGAAGATTGGCAAGCTGATTTTGCTGCGCATGTAAGTGAGCAATCCGCATTTATTGATACAAAGAGTGAGTTGGATTATTATCTGAAGAGAGACCGGTACCACAAACTGAACATGATTTTGATATCTTAAACTGGTGGAAGTCAAATGGAGCAAAGTTTCCTACTTTGCAAGCTATTGCTAGGGATTTTTTCGCGATTCCTATCTCTATTGTTGCCTCTGAATCTTCATTTAATATGGGTGGTCGATTTGTTATGCCATATCGTAGTAGGTTGCGCCCGGACACATTAGAGGCTCTAATGTGTAATCAAGATTGGCTTTGGAATGAACTTGGCACCACAACTAACATAGAATTTGAGTGCTACACAATTCATAACATTGAAGGAGATGTTGACATAAGTAAACTATTAAATTACATATAACACACTATGTTTTTAGATTATTGACTTATTAAGTTATTCTATGATTTCAACTTTAAATTGTTTTCTTGTCGACGTAGGATTCAAGCAAGTCAGAATCTACCATCAATACCATTACGGGATGAAAGGAAGATTGAGATGGTGGAATTATGTTTTTATGATGTGATGAACTTTGTTTGGTTGTTTATGAATATGGTTGGTTGTTTATGTAATATTTGGTTGTTTATGGATATGTTTGGATGTTTATATTTGTTGTTATTGCTATTTAAGTCTTTAAAGACTATGGATATTATGTTTGTAATGACAATTGAGGATTATCTTTAATTTTCTCTAATTTTTTTCTTTTTTTTAATTTTTATTAATTTTTACAAAAATCCGCGGAGACCTAGGTCCCCGGCGGATACGGGGTCCCCATTACCCGTCGTGGGGACGGGAACAGATACTAGGGGCGGGGGGCATGTCCCCGTCCCCATGGGGACCTGTTGCCATCCTTACCTATGAACGACACCGGGAGATGGATTGGATGGCAATGGCGACGGCTCGGCTGGATGACGACGGCAAAGGCTGAGACTTTGGAGAGTGGAATAGGTGGTGGTGAGTGATAAACGAAATTGTATCATGCCGATATAGAATTCAATAATGGATATAATCGTGAGTATAGTCTAATCGACATTCAAACTTCGCATCAAACAATCCTACAATCTATAACCGAGAGTACTAGTCCCCCGAGTCGTCCTCCCTTGGAATTGCTAGAGCATGCATCTTATTGATTAGGAAGCCTTGTTGTGGTTCTTTTGAAAAAAGCATAGTAAAAAAATGAGAAGGAAATAGAATTGAAAGTGTTTCAACACAAGGAACTAACAACAATTAACAAAGAACAACAATAGAAATGAACTTCTCAAGAAATTGACAAAAAATCCAAAACTACAAAGTTGAATCTAGGATCTATAAGGATTAAGTAATTACAAGCACTAATTGAGATTGGAGAAGAAGATCTATAACATGAACAAGTGAATTGAGAATTGCAATGGATCTCACCAAAGTATGATTGAAAATTCAGAAAATGGATGAAGATGAACCCTAATGAGAGCTTGGAATCTCCCTCTCTCTCTCTACCCAAGAGTGTAACTAACAATAGCCAAAAAAATCTAGAACCATCTAAAAATGAGCCAAAAGTCCTTAACCCTTCAACCCTTGGTCTTCTTAAGCTCTTCCCGCCAAGGCACTTCCCCCAAGATGAGATCTCCAACTGTCTCCACGCCCAAGTCACGTGACTTCTAAAAAAATCATGTTCGAGCATCGGCGCGTACGCACAAAGCACGCGTGCGCGCCACTGGGGCATCTTGCAATGTGAGCGCAGGCGCAGCGTATGCGTGCGCGCCCATGGGGGTTATGGCTTAGCCGCTACACAAGCCGGCTCGTGGCTTGTCTTCTGGCTTTCACTTCTAGCTGCGCAATCCACGCGGGCGCGCCAAGTACGCGCACGCGCCCTTGCTGAAGTTTCCAAAGCTCAATTTCTCATGCTCCTTTCCTTCGCGCCCATTCTCCTTCTCTCTTCTGGTTCATCCCTGCCCTATATTCTGAAACCACTTAACACACAGGTCACGGCATCGAACGTCATCAAGAGAAGATTAGAAATGTATCTAATTTAGTGCAAAATAAGCATGTTTTCATCCATGAGGTAAAAGTTAGGAAAGGAACACAAAGTCTTGTATTTTCATATGAAAAGCGTGTGGAATCATTGATAAAACCCCTGAAATCGATACAAGATAAACCCTCAAAATGGGGTTTATCAACCTCCCCACACTTAGATTCTATCATGTCCTCATGCTTAGAGAAATGCAAGAGAAACGCAAAAGACCGAAGGATCATAGAGGTATAAGACTCATGAGGTGCAACCTAATTACGTGAATGCAACTACGACTAGTGCTACCATCTACTTGGTTAGGAACAAATCAACCTTCCTAAGATATATGCAAGCATATGGGGCACGGTGGCGGTCAATATATGGGATTCACCAATTTTTGAGAATCAAGTGCAATATATTCAACTTCGCATGAAGCGTGCTCGTAAGAGCCGGGAATCATGAATTAGAGCCTTCGAACCCTCACCGGAAGTGTTTACACTCTATTCGCTCGAGTGTCTAGGGTTGATTCTCTCAATTTTCTCCTAATCATGCTTTCCAAGATTTGTTCCTCATCTAATCAATCAACATATATTTCATGCATGCATACATCTATCATGAGGTCTTTTCTTTGGTTGTAATGGGGCTAGGGTTAAGGTAGGATGCATATATGGTTAAGTGAGCTTGAAATTTTGAATCTTTGATAAGCTTTAAACTTTCCACCTAACCTATGACATCCTATACAATTGAGTTCTAATCTAACTACCCATTCTTCACTTTTTCGCATACTCATGTATTTTCTTTTTCATTTCACAACACTTATGCATTGATCTTATTAAGCTGCACTTTGCTTTAGGGCATTTTGTCCCCTTTTTTTCTCTCTCTTTTTTTTTTTCTTTCTTATTTCTAAATTTTTTTTCTTTCTTTTCACATTATTTTTTTTCTATTTCCCTTTTCATTTGTTTTTCTCATTTTTCATCGTCATTATTTTTTTTTCTATCTACAAGAGCATCAATGCATAAGGTTTTACATCTGACCAATACATGAGTATGTACCAAATTCCCAATATTTTCAATAACAATACAAAACTACCCCTTTTATTCCCCCAATGTCCCAAGGTTCCCACGCTTGAATGATACTCACACACACACTAGCCTAAGCTAATCAAAGATCCAAATGAGGACAATTATCGTTTTCCGCTTTAGGCTTGTAATGTGCTAATTTAAAGAACAAGTGGGTTAAGCGTAGGCTCAATTTTGGCTAACAAGGGAAGATAGAGGGTAAGGCTATTTGGTAGGTGGGTTAATAAAGTGATGGCCTCAATCATATAAATGCATGAATACAAGGAATAATGGACATATAGACTCAAACAAAGCAAGGATTACACTCATAGCGAGAAAACAATTGCACACAAGAAGGAGAATAAGTGACTATAAGATGTAGCCACAAAACAAGGCTCAAAGCTCACTAGCTTGTATTCTTAACTCAAAATTTATGTTCCAAAATACAGTTCTTCAAGCAAGTTTGGCATCAAGATATTCAAAATTGGCAATGTCAAGGTTGCCCCAAAGTATTAGTTTCCTAAGAGAGAGTTTCATTGTTCCAACCAAGTAAACTTATCATGCAAATGATATCAAAGAAAACCTAATCATGCAACCTATCCTACTACAAAGGAGTTCAAAAAAAAAAATTTATTTGGGTGTTACCTACGGAGATCGGTCGGCCGACCTCCCCACACTTAAAACTTAGCACGGTCCTCCGTGCTAGAGGTGATGCGCAATGGGTGGCAATGGCCGAGTCCCGAGTGTCCTTCATCTCCGTTATCATCGGTACTTCCGCTTGAAGTTGCGGTGGATGTGGAGATATCTGGTTCCTCCATGGGTGGG
>NC_029788.2:11096057-11105147 GCF_000816755.2 Arachis ipaensis
AAGTGATGGCCTCAATCATATAAATGCATGAATACAAGGAATAATGGACATATAGACTCAAACAAAGCAAGGATTACACTCATAGCGAGAAAACAATTGCACACAAGAAGGAGAATAAGTGACTATAAGATGTAGCTACAAAACAAGGCTCAAAGCTCACTAGCTTGTGTTCTTAACTCAAAATTCATGTTCCAAAATACAGTTCTTCAAGCAAGTTTGGCATCAAGATATTCAAAATTGGCAATGTCAAGGTTGCCCCAAAGTATTAGTTTCCTAAGAGGGAGTTTCATTGTTCCAACCAAGTAAACTTATCATGCAAATGATATCAAAGAAAACCTAATCATGCAACCTATCCTACTACAAAGGAGTTCAAAAAAAAAAATTTATTTGGGTGTTACCTACGGAGATCGGTCGGCCGACCTCCCCACACTTAAAACTTATCACGGTCCTCCGTGCTAGAGGTGATGTGCAATGGGTGGCAATGGCCGAGTCCCGAGTGTCCTTCATTTCCGTTGTCATCGCCACTTCCGCTTGGAGTTGCGGTGGATGTAGAGATATCGGGTTCCTCCATAGGTGGGGTGACAATGCTTAGAAGTTTCTTCATGTGAGCATATCGGCGTTGGTTACGCCTCTCATAACGGTCCAACTTCTTGTGAAGGTCTTCAAGGCGTTGGGTTACTGATTTTTGTGGTGTGGATGATGTAGTGGTGTTGCGAGTTGGTGTTGGTAGTCCAATGTCCTTGGTGACTTCCGGAGGCTTGAGGCACCTCTTGGTCGGGATAACATCGCCCTTGACCGGGATTGAGGTCCTCCTATCCTTAGTCTCTCGATGGACGCCGGCTGCCGCCACTAATTCGGTCACCATAGCGGGGAATGGTAGATTTTCCTTGGCATGAATGCGCCCCATGGATTGGCGAATGGCATGCGAAATGTCGACCGGTTTCTCGGTTAAGATGCATCATATCAATAAGGCAAGCTCGGCGGTAATGGATGACCCATGGGTGCTTGGGAGCACGTAGTGAGCTAGAATTTGGGCCCATGCCGTGGCTTCTTGAGTGAGGAAGCATGCATCTAAACCCTTTGATCTTTGCTTTATGGTCCCCCGAATCCAACATGCTTCGGGTGAGGCAATTACGCGGAGGATTGCGTTCCAATCGAACTCACGGTCGTCGCATGCTGTCAAGACTTCTTGATAGGCATCATATCCATCCGCTAATGGCCCAATCCCAAGGACTCCTCGGATGGCTTCCACTGTGATTAACACTTGCTTCCGGCGCACAAAGATTGATGTGAGAAGGGGTGAGTGGTAGTTGGTGTAGAATTCCACCACCCATGATAAATTGACCTCCTTGGGTTGCCTCAAGAGGAACCTCCATTGCCTCCGGTCAATGTGTGGCATCACTATCGGAGTGAGGTGGGCCGGGAGGACTAGAAGAGGCTTTGGGTGATAATTCCTTTCAATCATCCTTGAGTAAACAAGTTCGCAGTAGCGGTTAGGGAACTTTTTTGGATCCTTCGGAGGGTTGTCCTTCTCTAGAACATCAACGGGGCCCTTAGCCTTCTTTAGGAGTGGCTTGGCCGTTAGTTCCTGGCGTGCTCTATTGGATGCTGGCTTCTTCGAGGCTTTCCCATTGCTCTTTTTGATGACCATCCTATGATAGTAAAGAAAGGAGATAACATCAAACCCAAAGAGGCGTAATTGAATATGATTATGCAAATGAGAAATTGTGGCGTAAGAATATGGGTATCCTTATTACATGACAGCTGCAACATGTAACGAAGATAACAAGTGATGAGCAAGGCAAATCATTGGCATGTGGTATAGGGGTAGTGTAGGCATGCAAGGAAAAGGCATGAGAAGCATACACCCTCAAATACCAAAAGTGGGAAGCAATTTATGAAATGGTGAGTGGGTGGATTGTAGAAGGTGAAGGTGCACCCAAAAGTGGCTAGTTAAGAAGCAATGAGTCACAATGAGTTCAAAAAGTGTCATGTATGCATTTCTTCAAACACTTGGGGTGCATCCCTTCGTAGTATGTAAATAAATGGGGGGGGGGGGGGGTGAATACATTCCACAAACCAACATTAATCACTACAATGCACAGTGGTTATAAGAAAATCATGCAACACATCTCATCCATCAATGCAAGAGAAGTTATGACTCAAGTGCCTATGAAGAGTTAAATGGAAAAGGGGCTAAAAACACCCCAAAGAAGTGAGGGGCTCAAAAGAGGGGGGGGGAAAGAAAGAGACTACCTAAAAGAGAATGAAATTAACTGACTAAGAAGTAAAAGAGAGAAGTAGAGCAAGAGGGGAGCCTAGTATAGTACCTTGAGAGAGATGGAAAAGGGTATAGGGTATGGGGGATGAAGTTGTGGGTTGGAATGATGGAGAATGGAAGGGGCAATGTAGGGGCCACCGGAGGTGATGGTAGGGGGTGGTTGTTTTGGGAGGAGAAGTAGTAGTAGGTAAATGGGTAGTAGAGGAGGTAAGAAGAAAAAGGGAGAAGAAGAATGAAGGGAACAAGTGTGCTCCCCATTATGTTTACGTCGGTCATCCACGCGTGCGCGCACGGGGTGCGCAAGCGCAAGGAAGCGGGGTGGAGTGATGGCGCGCGCGCACGGTGCGCGCGCGCGGCAATGTGATTATGCCCCAGGCTTGAGATGGGCTTGGGGTTGGCTTAACTCTCTGGAATATGTACCAGGATTGCACAGGGGCAAGGGACGCGTGCACGGCATGGGCGCGTGCGCATGCCTCGCGTTTTGGGCATGTGGGCGCGTTGGCGCCTAGTGCGCGCACGCGGCGGAGGTGGTGGGCTGGTGGCTTAGTGCAGGCGCGAGAGTGGCCTAACTTTCTGGAATATGTACCAGGAGTGCACAGGGGCGATTGGCGCGCGCGCGCGAGGTGTGCTAGCGCGTCGATCTGACGATTTGTCAAAGAGTGCGTACGCGCCATGTGCGCGCACGCGTGAGCGGCCTGTGCCTCAGGCATGGTGCAGGCGTGAGAGTGGCCTAACTCTCTAGAATATGTATGGAGGGGTACTTCTTGCAATCCACGCGTCCGCGCACGTCGCGCGTCCGCGTGGACGGTCGGAGATGCCTCATGGGCGCGTGCGCGTTAGGTGCGCGCACGCGCGGAAGGGTGCCTTTTTCAAAGTTGCATGTTCTCGCACCACTTTCAGCATTCCAACCCTCCAAACAACCACTTTAGGTACTATAGAGGGATGTTTTGACATGATAAAGTACCAAATGAACTCAACAAATGAAACAAAATTTGAAACGAAATCTAGCTACAACACTCTAATTCTGCCAATTGAAGCTTTCTCTCTACTCCGGCTCTACCCAAACTCATATTGCATTCTTTTATGGCCCAATAAGCTTTGTGTTCGATTTCTACCGGTAGATGGCATGCTTTACCATATACAAGTCTAAAAGGGCTCATGCCAATGGGTGTTTTGTAAGCCGTTCGATATGCCCAAAGTGCATCGGAGAGTTTAGCGCTCCAATCTTTCCTATTCGGCTTCACAATCCCTTCTAACACATGTTTAATTTCCCGGTTGGACACCTCGGCTTGGCTGTTTGTCTGAGGGTGGTAGGCCGTGGCGACTTTGTGTATGATGCCATACTTTCTCATGAGGCCGTCCATTTTTTTGTTGCAAAAATGGGATCCTTGATCACTTATGATTGCTCTTGGGGAGCCAAAACGACAAATGATATTATTCCTCACAAAAGAATAAACAACATGGGCATCATCCGTCCAGGTGGGGATTGCCTCCACCCATTTTGACACATAATCGACGGCTAACAGGATGTAGAGAAAGCCATTGGAATTTGGAAATGGTCCCATGAAGTCGATTCCCCATACATCAAAGATTTCACAAAAAAGCATATTTTGTTGGGAGATTTCGTCCTTCTTAGAAATATTTCCAAACCGAATGCATTGGGGACAAGATTTGCAATAGAGGGAAGAATCTTTGAGAAGGGTTGGCCACCAAAATCCGCAATCAAGGACCTTTCTTGCCGTTCTTTGGGGGCCGTAGTGGCCACCTCCTTCGGAAGAATGGCAAGCGTCCAAGATTGCTTGGAATTCGGTTTGAGATATGCACCGTCGCACTATTTGGTCCACTCCACATCTCCACAAATAGGGATCGTCCCAAACATAGTATTTGGATTCGCTTTTCAGCTTATCCTTTTGATGTTTGTTGAGATTGGGAGGGAAGGTGCGTGAAACCAAGTAGTTTGCTATTGGGGCATACCAAGGAACTACTTCCGAGATTGCGTGCAAACTATCTAGAGGAAAGGAGTCATTGATAGGAGTGGTGTCGCTTTTTGTGTGTTCGAGGCGACTTAGATGGTCCGCCACTAGATTTTGGGAACCACTCCTATCCTTGATCTCCAAGTCAAATTCTTGTAACAAAAGCACCCAACGAATTAATCTCGGTTTTGATTCCTTTTTGGCCAACAAATACTTTAGTGCCGCGTGATCTGAGAACACTACTACCTTGGAACCAAGAAGATAGGCTCGGAACTTGTCCAAAGCAAAAACAATAGCTAGGAGTTCCTTCTCGGTAGTAGTGTAGTTGGATTGGGCTCCGTCTAGTGTCTTTGAAGCATGAGCTATGACATAGGGAATCTTACCTTCGTGTTGTGCTAATGCGGCTCCTATCGCATAATTCGAAGCATCACACATGATTTCAAATGGTTGAGCCCAATTCGGTCCTCGCACAATAGGAGCTTGTGTCAATGCCACTTTAATTTTGTCATATGCTTCCATACATTCCTTGCTTAGCTCAAATTCAATGTCCTTTTGCAGTAGTCGAGAGAGAGGTAGGGCTACCTTGCTAAAGTCTTTGATGAATCTCCGGTAGAATCCTGCATGTCCAAGAAAAGAGCGGACTTCCCTCTCGGAGGAGGGGTAAGGCAAACTAGATATGACATTTATTTTTGCCGGATCTACGGAGATGCCTTCTTTTGAAACTATGTGCCCCAAAATAATGCCTTGTTTGACCATGAAATGACACTTTTCAAAATTTAAGACAAGGTTTGTTTTGGTGCATCTCTCTAAGACTTTTTCAAGGTTACCTAAGTAATGATCAAATGAATCACCGTACACGCTAAAGTCGTCCATGAAGACTTCCATACATTGCTCTAAAAAGTCCGCAAATAGGCTCATCATGCATCTTTGAAACGTTGCCGGTGCGTTGCATAGGCCAAATGGCATACGTTTGTAAGCATACGTTCCAAAGGGGCAAGTAAATGTTATTTTTTCTTGGTCCTCTAGAGCAATGTGTATTTGGAAGTATCCGGAGTAACCATCAAGAAAGAAATAATATGATTTACCGGCTAGTCGATCAAGCATTTGATCGATGAACGGTAGTGGGAAGTGGTCTTTTCTTGTGGCCGCATTCAACCTTCGGTAGTCTATGCATACTCTCCAAGAATTTTGCACTCTTGTTGCTATAAGTTCACCGCTTTCATTTTTGATTGTGGTCACCCCGGATTTCTTTGGCACCACTTGGACCGGGCTTACCCACTCGCTATCCGAGATAGGATAGATGATGTCCGCTTCAAGTAGCCGAGTGACCTCTTTTTTCACCACCTGGAGAATGGTTGGATTAAGTCTCCTTTGAGGTTGTCGGACCGGTCTTGCTCCTTTTTCAAGGAATATGCGGTGCTCGCATACTTGGGGGCTTATTCTCACTAGATCCGCCAAAATCCACCCGATTGCCCTTTTATTTTTTTTCAATACCTCTAGCAACTTTTCTTCTTGTTGAGGAGTTAGCTCTTGTGCGATTATCACGGAGAGCTTTTGGGCTTCATCAAGATATGAGTACCTTAGGTGGGGGGGGGGTAGTGGCTTCAATTCCATCTTTTTGTCATGATTTGATGTTTGAGTTTCCGGATGGTTTGTATGGTGTGTGGTGTTTAATTTGCTTGGATCTTCATTTGCCTCTTCAATCATGTACTTCTCATCTAACTTTGCAAGGTGCACTTCGGCAACAATGTTGTCAATTGGGTCACACCGGAATAGAGAATGATTTTTCGGTGGATGCTTCATTGCTTCTTCTAGGCTAAAACTTACGACTCTTCCATCTATCTCAAATGAGTATGTTCCCGAGTAAGCATCTAGCTTAAATCTAGAGGTTCTCAAAAATGATCTTCCAAGTAGGATAGATGATGCTCTCTCGGTTTCACTTGATGGCATTTCAAGGACATAGAAGTCAATCGGAAATACCAACCCCTTGATATTCACCAATACATCTTCCGCAACACCCATCATGGTTATTATGCTTTTATCCGCTAGGACAAATCTCGCCGTCGACCTTTTTAGTGGTGGTAACTTCAATACCCGGTAGATGGAGAGAGGCATGATGCTAACACATGCTCCGAGGTCACACATACAATCTACGAATTGAACTCCATTGACGGTACAAGTGACCTTACAAGGGCCCGGATCATCGTACTTCTCGGGCAATGCTCCCATTAAAGCGGAAATAGAACTCCCCAATGGGATGGTTTCCAATTCAAGAATTCTATCCTTGTTCATGCATAGATCTTTAAGGAATTTTGCATATCTAGGAACTTGATGGATAGCATCAAAGAGGGGGATGGTTACCTCAACTTTCTTGAACATTTTTACCATTTTGGGGTCGAGTTCTATGCGCTTCCTAGCTTTCTTTGCAAGTGTTGGAAATGGGAGTGGTTGAGCAATTTTGTCTTCCAAGGTTCTCTTGGTCTTGGGGGTCTCTTTTGTTGGTTGAGTTTCATCCTCAACTATGACTTGTGGTGTCTCTTTTTCCACTACCTCTTCTATATCTATTCTCTCCTCCTCTTGAGTGATTGTGATGGGATTTGAATCCTTTGCTCCCTTCTCTTTTAATTGTGTTCCGGATCTCAGGGTGATGGTATTGATGCTCCCCTTAGGATTGGGTTGAGGTTGAGAGGGAATGACGCTTTGGATTGGGGGTTGAGGAGTGGGATTTGATGATGTGTCCATTTGTGCAAGAAGAGCTTGTAGTGTAGAGGTGAGGCCGGTGAGATCGGAAGCAAGTGTGTTTTGTAGTTCCTTTTGGCTTTGGATGATGGTCCGGAGTGTTTCATCTTGGTTGGAGGGGGCGGTTGGATATGTGAGTTGGGGAGCTTGTGATTGGTTGGGTGGTGGTCTTTGATGTGGTGGTTGGTATGTTTGGTAGTTTCTTTGTTGGTTTTGTTGGTTGTATGGTGGGTTGTGTTGGTTGTATGGTGGTCGGTTTTGTGAATTGTTGTTCCATCTTTGACCTCCTCCATTGTTGTTGTTGTCCCTATTTTCTTGTTGATGATTGTCTCTCCAATTTTGATTGTGGTACCCACTCCCTTGATTGTAGCTTCCTCCTTGATAAGGGTGCCCTTGGTTAGGATTACCACCTTGGTCGTACCCTTGATTTGGGCGGTCATAGAAATTGTGGGTAGCCGCCAAAGTGTTGTCCTCTTGAAGGCTTGAGCACTCATCTCTGTAGTGGGAATAGCAAGAACAAATGCCACACACTTTTTGAGGGACCAATTGTTGATTGTGTTGTTGAGGGGGTGGAGAGTGTTGTTGATATGGTTGAGGTTGAGGTTGTTGTGGTTGTCGTTGGCTCAATTGGAGTTGCCTCAAGACGGATGTCATTTCGCTCAAGGATTTGGTTAGAGCGTTGGTTTCACTACTAGTGGATACCTCATTCACGGTTCTTGGGCGGTTGACTCTTCGTCTCATATGTTGATTGGATTCGGCTAAGTCAATGATAAGTTGCCATGCCTCCTCCGCTATTTTATATTTAGACAAAGAACCATTGCTAGAGGTGTCCAAGAGGGTTCTATCTTGTTCTCGCATCCCTTGACATATGTATCCAAGCAATACTTGAGTGTCAAGCATGTGATTAGGGCATGCGTCTAGTAGCTTACGAAACCGTTCCCAATACTCGTACAGTGGTTCCGTTTCACCTTGTACAATACAAGACATTTCCTTCGTTAGCCTATCCATCTTCTCCAGAGGCAAGAATTTATCCAAGAATCTTCGTCTAAGCAAGTCCCAATCGGAGGTGACTTCACTAGATAAAGTGTAGAACCATTCTTTAGCCTTGTCCTCAAGAGAGAAAGGGAAAGAAAACAACCATATAGAAACCTCATCGGATCCTTCCCGTCTTGTTGTTGAGCATATACGATGAAAGTCCTTGAGATGTCGAATAGGGTCTTGTGCGGGAAGCCCATGAAATTTGGGTAGGAGGTTGATCAAAGCGATCCCCAATTGATTTACTTCGTTCCGGATTAACAACAGTAATAACTGCCCTGATATTCCTATCTTAAAGATTACGGTTGGAATCCGGTTCAGAAGATTTTTAACTAACGAACAAACGGTAAATAAAACGATTTGGAAGTTTTCTTGGTGTTGTTCCGAAGGATTAGTTATTCTACGTACGAGATCGTTAAGGTTCCCTCCTACTGAGCCCTCTGATCATGAGAGCCAATATCTAATATCCTAACAAACTACGCTTCAAACTTACAGCTAATCTGATATGAGTGCTAATATAGGTAATAACTTAAGATATAGCCGTACTATGTTAAAGCAAATAGTTTTACCGCGGCAACGGTCCCATATAACGAATCACACGGTACAATAACGAATCTCATCAATACACACGTACGTATATCAACGTAGAAAAACACTAAAAAAACAAGTTCACTGATTGGAGAGTGGCAATGGTACTCAAAGTGAAGAGGAAGTAACGTACTGCGCAAGTGTTGGCTTAGATTCGAATCAGGGGAAACTAGGCCTTTATCTTGCTTGAAACAAAGTATAATCTGTTCGAGCCTTCGCCAATTCCAAATCTATTCCACTTCTCCAAAAGTGGTGGAGTTGGTGGAATGATTTTCACTTGTAACTTGGCAGTGAGTTGCTTCCGTTATTAGTAAGAGGGTAGTTTTAGTGATTGTTAAGAAAAGAACAAAATCCATGATTGCGGTACCTACGAGGCTCCTCTCAATGATAGTTCCTTCGCCCACGTGGCCTAATACAGGAAGTTGGGGAAGTACATTGAGTGGGGTTAAACTTGCGTTTGAAACTTGAGTTCTG
>NC_029788.2:11105172-11107391 GCF_000816755.2 Arachis ipaensis
CAAAAAATCCAAAACTACAAAGTTGAATCTAGGATCTATGAGGATTAAGTAATTACAAGCACTAATTGAGATTGGAGAAGAAGATCTATAACATGAACAAGTGAATTGAGAATTGCAATGGATCTCAACAAAGTGTGATTGGAAATTCAAAAAATGGATGAAGATGAACCCTAATGAGAGCTTCTCACCAAAGTATGATTGAAAATTCAGAAAATGGATGAAGATGAACCCTAATGAGAGCTTGGAATCTCCCTCTCTCTTTCTACCCAAGAGTGTAACTAACAATAGCCAAAAAAATCTAGAACCATCTAAAAATGAGCCAAAAGTTCTTAACCCTTCAACCCTTGGTCTTCTTAAGCTCTTCCCGCCAAGGCACTTCCCCCAAGATGAGATCTCCAATTGTCTCCACGCCCAGGTCACGTGACTTCTAAAAAAATCATGTTCGAGCATCGGCGCGTACGCGCAAAGCACGCGTGCGCGCCACTGAGGCATCTTGCAATGTGAGCGGAGGCGCAGCGTACGCGTGTGCGCCCATGGGGGTTATGGCCTAGCCGCTACACAAGCCGGCTCGTGGCTTGTCTTCTGGCTTTGACTTCTAGCTACGCAATCCACGCGGGCGCGCCAAGTACGCGCACGCACCCTTGCTGAAGTTTCCAAAGCTCAATTTCTCATGCTCCTTTCCTTCGCGCACATTCTCCTTCTCTCTTCCGGTTCATCCCTGCCCTATATTCTGAAACCACTTAACACACAGGTCACGGCATCGAACGGCATCAAGAGAAGATTAGAAATGTATCTAATTTAGTGCAAAATAAGCATGTTTTCATCCATGAGGCAAAAGTTAGGAAAGGAACACAAAGTCTTGTATTTTCATATGAAAAGCGTGTGGAATCATTGATAAAACCCCTGAAATCGATACAAGATAAACCCTCAAAATGGGGTTTATCAGTGAGTTAATAGGAAAAGGAATTAGGAATTAGGGTGACTTTGGAGTTTGTTTACCGTGTGGTGAGTTTGGGGGTGGGGCCGAATTTGGAGTGTGGTGAGTTTAGGATTTTATTTGTTGAAATTAAAATATATTTGTTATAAACATAAAAAAATAATAATTATTTTAAACCCCCATATGGGATAAATTTATAATTTATATTTTGTGCCTATTAGAAAAGCTCAAAAGACTCGAGCTTACTAAAGACAAACCCAAAAGAATAGGCCCAAATATATATATTTTTACATGGTTGGCCCATTATTTTAGTAGAAAATACTAATTTTATATTAGGGAAAATCACCTAAACAAACTAAATGAGATTCAATTTTTCATAAATATCCTAAATAAAAAAATATTACATGCATGTCTTGATTAATATTTATATATAAACCGAATTTATTAAACCTGACTTAGCCATTTTAGTGTTGAATCGATAAGATTCGAATTACTAGGTTTATATGTAAATCAAATTTAGTAGCTTTGATTTACTATGGTTTGAAATTCGAATTGAGCTACCCATAGCAAATCAAAATAAGGTGCTTCAATTTAGGCCAATGGTTTATACCCCAAGTAATTCGAATTAATTGAATTCGATTTAGGCCTCTAGTAAATCAAATTGATTGAATTTTCGATTTAGTAGTAACGTCCACTAGTAGTAAATCAAATCCACTAGGTTCGATTTAGTATATATATACCTATATAAACAATTCGAATTCACTTGTTTATTTCACCAAAATCCCACCCTCAAACGCTGAATACAAAGAAAAGTAAGAAAAAAAACCCACAACATTCAAACTGCGGAAATGAAAGTCAACCCGAATTGTATCTATTGGTTTGACGGAGTTGTTCATATTGATGGTTTACTATAAGAAAAATGCATAGTACCGTCGGATTTAGTGTCGCAGCGTACCGACGGATTTACCAACGGATTTAGCGACAGTTTTGTAGTATGATTCGTCATACTACCAAAGAGTTACCGTCAGAAAAGGTTATCCGACGGTAAAGTCGCTGGTAAATTTTGGCGGGAACACTAGACAAATAGGCTCTAATCGTAGCATCGGACTTCTCGTCGGATTATTCTGACAGTAGACATGATTAATGAAATACTACGTTTTGGTCGCCCGCACCACGTTACCATCGGATGAAGCCGCCGGTAAATTCGATGGTAATCATGCCCTCTTCTCCTTCATTTCTAATTAATTTTATCTCTCTCATCTCTCTCCTCTCTCTCTCTCTC